>NC_048238.1:53039830-53055240 GCF_002007445.2 Ailuropoda melanoleuca | reverse complement strand
CGTTACCTTGGAATTAACTTAACCAGAGACGTAAAGGACCTATATCCTAGAAACTATAGATCACTTTTGAAAGATCATAAAGAAGACACAAAGGGATGGAAAAATATTCCATGCTCATGGAACGGAAGAATAAACATAGTTATAATGTCTATGCTACCCAGAGCAATCTACACCTTCAATGCCATCCCGATCAAAATACCAATGACATTTTTCAAAGAACTGGAACAAATAGTCCTTAAATTTGTATGGAACCAGAAAAGGCCCCGAATCTCCAAGGAACTGTTGAAAAGGAAAAACAAAGCTGGGGGCATCACAATGCCGGATTTCGAGCTGTACTACAAAGCTGTGATCACAAAGACAGCATGGTACTGGCACAAAAACAGACACATCGACCAATGGAACAGAATAGAGAACCCAGAAATGGACCCTCGGCTCTTTGGGCAACTAATCTTTGATAAAGCAGGAAAAAACATCCGGTGGAAAAAAGACAGTCTCTTCAATAAATGGTGCTGGGAAAATTGGACAGCTACATGCAAAAGAATGAAACTTGACCACTCTCTCACACCATACACAAAAATAAACTCCAAATGGATGAAAGACCTCGATGTGAGACAGGAATCCATCAAAATCCTAGAGGAGAACATAGGCTGCAACCTCTTTGACATCGGCCACAGCAACTTTTTTCATCACATATCTCCAAAGGCAAGAGAAACAAAAGAAAAAATGAAGTTGTGGGACTTCATCAGGATAAAAACTTCTGCACAGCCAAGGAAACAGTCCAAAAAACTAAGAGGCAGCCCACGGAATGGGAGAATATATTTACAAAGGACACTACAGATAAAAGACTGGTATCCAAGATCTATAAAGAACTTCTCAAACTCAATACATGAGAAACAAATAAATCAAAAAATGGGCAGAAGANTGGGCAGAAGATATGAACAGACACTTTTCCAATGATGACATACATGACTAACAGACACATGAAAAAATGTTCAAGATCATTAGCCATCAGGGAAATTCAAATCAAAACCACACTGAGATGCCACCTTACGCCAGTCAGAATGGCAAAAATTGACAAGGCAAGAAACAGAAAATGTTGGAGAGGATGTGGAGAAAGGGAATCCCTCTTACAGTGTTGGTGGGAATGAAAGTTGGTACAGCCACTTTGGAAAACAGTGTGGAGGTCCCGCAAGAAGTTAAAAATAGAGCTACCGTATGATCCAGCAATTGCACTACTGGGTATTTACCCCAAGGATACAGATGTAGTGAAGAGAAGGGCCATATGCACCCCAATGTTCATAGCAGCATTGTCCACAATAGCTAAATTGTGGAAGGAGCCGAGATGCCCTTCAACAGATGCCTGGATTAAGTAGATGTGGTCCATATATACAATGGAATATTACTCAGCTATCAGAAAGAACGAGTTCTCAACATTTGCTGCAACATGGACGGCACTGGAGGAGATAATGCTAAATGAAATAAGTCAAGCAGAGAAAGACAATTATCATATGGTTTCACTCATTTGTGGAACATAAGAAATAGCAGGAAGATCGGTGGGAGAAGGAAGGGAAGAATGAAGGGGGGGTAAACAGAAGGGGGAATGAACCACGAGAGACTATGGACTCTGGGAAACAAGCTGAGGGCTTCAGAAGGGAGGGGGATGGGGGACTGGGATAGGCCGGTGATGGGTATTAAGGAGGGCACATATTGCATGGTGCACTGGGTGTTATATGCAAATAATGAATCATGAAACATTACATCAAAAACTAAGGATATACTGTATGGTGACTAACATAACATAATAAAAAATTATTATAAAAATAAATAAATAAATAAAAAGGAAGTTTCTGTATCTCAATGAAATTAACTTAGTGTAAATCGGAAATAGACAGTGGCAAGTTAAGATGTATATTATAAGCCTTAGGACAACCACTAAGAAAACAACTCAAAATATTGTCTAAAAATCATGAAAGGAATTGAAATGTTACACCATAAGATATTTAGTTACCACAAATGAAGGCAGTAAAAGAGGAAGAAACGAACAAAGTAAAAACGGCTTAAGAAACCCCTTAGAGTAAGAAAAGCAAACCAAACTGACAGCAAACTGAAGAAAATAATCAAGGCTGGAAAGGAAACAACTGAATTAGAGAATAGAAAAACAATACAGAAAATCAAGAAATTCAAAAATGTAGCTGGCAAAATCCAGAGAAAAAGAGGGTAAAACCTATTAGCGCTATTGCACTTACAGAAATAAAAGGGGAAATAAGAGAACACTACGAAGAACTGCATGGCAACAATTTAGTAACTTAAGTGAAATGGGCAAATTCCTGGAAAGAACAAGTTCCAAACTGACTGAAGAAACAGAAAATCACAGGAGGCCTGGCTGGCTCTCTCCGGTAGAGCCTGTTGTGAGGTGGGGATAGAGATCCCTTAATTAAAAAAAAAAAAAAGAAAAAAAAAAGAAAGAGAAAATCTGAAAAGATTTATAACAAGAGATTGAATTAATAGTTTTATTTTCTGTTTTTTTTTATTTTTAAAGTAATCTCTACACCCAATGGGGCTCAAAGTCATGACCCCGAGGTCAAAAGCTGCATGCTCCACCAACTGAGCCAGCCAGGTGCCCCAAGAGACTGAATGAAAAATTTTAAAACTTCCCACAAAAGAAGTCCAAGCCCAGATGGCTTCATTCATGAATTCTATGACACAGTTAAACAATTAGCTCCAATCCTTCATATACTCTTTTTCTTTCTTTAAGATTTTATGTTTTGTTTTAGAGAGAGAGAGAGAAAGAGTGTGTGTGCATGCTCAGGGAGAGGGGCAGAGAGGGATGGAGAGGGAAAGGGAGAGAATCTCAAGTGGACTCGGAGCTGAGCGCAAAGCCCAATATGGGGCTTGATTTCACAACCCTTAGATCATGACCTGAGCCGAAACCAAAAGTCAGTCGCTTAACTGACTGAGCCACCCAGGTGTCCCCTTCCTATATTCTTTCAGAAAATGGAGGAGGAACAAACATTTCCAGACTCACCCTGTCAGGCCATCATGGTCCTGATATTAGAGAGAAAAGGACAGAAAAGGACATCACTGGGACGCCTGGGTGGCTCAGTCACTTAAGCATCTGCCTTCAGCTCAGGTCATGATCCCAGAGTGCTGGGATCGAGTCCCCCATCAGGCTCCCTGCTCAGCTGGGAGCCTGCTTCTCCCTCTCCCTCTGCCTGCTGTTCCTTTTGCTTGTGCTCTCTCTCTCTCTCCCTGTCTCTGTCAAATAATTAAATAAAATCTTAAAAAAAAAGACATCATAAGTGCATAGGTCAACAAAATATTAGCAGATCCAAACCAGTTAAAAAGAATGATACTCCATGAACATGTGGGATTTAACCCAGAAATTTAAGGTTGGTTTAGTATCTACAAATCAATTAAAAATCATTAAAGGGCAAAAACATATGATCATTTCAGTAGATTCAGAAGAAGCATTTGACAAAATCTAACACCTTATTATGATAAAAAAAAAAAACCACTCCGTTGGGGCGCCTGGGTGGCACAGCGGTTAAGCGTTTGCCTTCGGCTCAGGGCGTGATCCCGGTGTTATGGGATCGAGCCCCACATCAGGCTCCTCCGCTATGAGCCTGCTTCTTCCTCTCCCACTCCCCCTGCTTGTGTTCCCTCTCTCGCTGGCTGTCTCTATCTCTGTCGAATAAATAAATAAAATCTTTAAAAAAAAAACCACTCCGTATACTAGGAATAGAAGAAAACTTCCTGAACCAGATAAAGGGTTTCTATGAAAAACAAAACAAACCAAACCAAAACAAACGACAGCTAACATCCTATTTAATGGGAAAAAAACTGAAAGCTTTTCCTTTAAGATAAGGAAGGATATCTGCTCCCACCACTTCTAGTCAACATTGTAAGAGAGGTTCTAGCCAGGGCAATCGGGGGAAAAAAAGGAGGGAAGGATAGAGAAAGGGAAGGAAGGAGGGAGAGAAGGAGGAGAAAAATTTTTTAAAAGGAAAGAAATAAAAGGCATCCAGATTAAAAAGGAAGTAAAACTACCTCTATTTGCAGATGACATGATTTTGTATATAGAAAATCCTAAGGAAACCACAAAAAACCTATTAGAATAAACAAATTCAGTAAGTTCATAGGATACAAGAACAAAATACAGTTGTCTTCTTCAGATGTTCAATCTCACATCAGGGGCAACCACCTTTTCTTGAGTATCTTGAAAATTTTCTAGGCATAGGTAGATATCATATTGATATTTCCACATCAGCACATAGAGAAATATCTCATTCTTTTTATTCAACTATATTCTACTGGAAGTATGCATGATACTTTATTTATGGCACTGAATGAGAGGCATTAGGACAGTTTCCTAGTGTTTTAGTAGCACAAACAATATTGCAATGAGCGTTTTTAGGCATTATGTGTATTTCTATACTTTGTATTCTGAGAAATGGAATTGTAAGTGCAAAGGTTATGTGCATTTGTAATTTTGAGAGTATTGTCAAATGGTCCTCCAAAGACAGCAGACACGTCTACTGACAGCACATCTGAACACTGCTTCCCCCCATCCCATCAGCACTGCACTATCAAAGCTCTTGATGTTGGCTAATCTGATAAAATTTGATACTTCATTGTTTCAGTTTCCATTTACCTGTGAGAAAAGTTAAGCATCTTTTCAAATGTTTCATTTCCTCTCTTTTTCTTTGAACTTTGCTCCTCTTTTCCTTTCTTGGTTTGTTGATCTTAGATTTACTCAGATTCTTAAGTCACTAAGTAAATTAGCCTTCGGGGCGCCTGTGTGGCTCAGTCAGTTAAGCGTCTGACTCTTGACTTCAGCTCAGGTTATGATCTCAGGGTCATGAGATTGAGCCCCACACTGGGCTCCATGCTGGCCGTGGAGCCTGCTTAAGATTTTCTCTCTCCTTCTCTCTCTCTGCCCCTTCCCCCATGCTCCCTCACTCTCTCTCTCTCTAAATAAGTAAATAAATAACTAAATAAAATAGCCTTTTGTTGTTATACATAAGCTATTCCAATTTGTTAGGCTGCAAAAGCTCCCCTCCCCCACCCAACCTTTATTTTAACATTTCTCTTTACACATTATTTATGGTATATTTCTCCTTGCAGAAAATTTTAAATTATATATTGTCGAAGTATTGCTTTTTGTTGTTGTTGTTTTTCCTCTAAGTTGTATGGGCTTCATGTGTTTCCTAGAAAGGCTTGCTCCCACACTAAGATCATACAAGTAAATTCTCCCATGGATATTTCTAATACTTTCATGTTTTTACTTTTTAACATTTCAATCCCTGAACCAGCTGGAACTTATTTTCATGTAAATTGGGATTTAACTTTATTTCTTTCAAATGGATAGCCAGTTGGTCCATCATTATTTATTAAATAACCATTCCATACAGCTCTGAAACGCCACTTACTTCACCTATTAAAGTTCCCCATGGACTGGGGTCTCTTCCAGGACTTCCTTTTCTTTTCCATCATTCTGAATGTCCACTTGTGTATAGAACCAAACTGTTTTGTAATAGATTTCAATTGATTTATAACAGATTTCAATATCTGGTAGTGCTACTAATACTTGATTAGAGAGGAAAAAGCCCATTCTCAGGCTTGTACAACAGACATAAAATTTGCTATGTGGATTGTGAGGCCACCTGTTCAGAACCAGAAAGGACAGCCTGTTCACCACTCAGAACTTTCTGACAGTTAGCCTGGCTCCTATTTCTAACATTCACTGTATTGGATAAAAGGCCTTTGCTGAGGCACAAAAATTTGGACCTGTGGGGCCAAATGAGCCACCAGGCCTACTCTCTCCTCTGACAAATGGTCTCATTTCGGGGTGCCTGGGTGGCTCAGTCAGTTAAGCATCTGCCTTTGGCTCAGGTCATGATCCCAGGGTCCTAGGATCAAGTCCTGTGTTGGGCTCCCTGCTCAGCGGGGAGCTTGTTTTTCTTTCTGCCTGCCATTCCCCCTGCTTGTGCTCTCTCTTTCTCTCTCTCTCTGACAAATAAATAAATAAATAAATAAATAAATAAATAAATAAATAAATTTTAAAAATAAATAAATAAATAAAACAGGAAAAAACCCCACTGACTTCTGGTTTCCAGTCTGCCATGCAAGGAGCTTAGAAGTCACTACTCTATTCTAACAACAAGTAAAAAGATGACCAAACTGAAAATCAACTCTTCTTAGGTCCATGAAAGAAGTTGAGGTCACGGGCAAACTGCTGCCCCCAAAATTACAGAAAGAGACAAACAGATACAGAGAATGACGACTTATGGGAGCATATACCAGTACCAGGGTAGGAAAATATGAACTGAGATCAATGAATTGTTGGTGGCGCAGTGTGGACAAATCTGAGAATTAAAAATTCCCTGGAGGACTCGGGCAAAGCGAGGGCCTCACAGTTGGTGTGAGCTTTACCTCCAGGAGCTCTACTGTGTTCTCACAGTGATGATCACAGAAAAATCCTTTAGTGCTTCCAGCAGGAAGAGGGATAAATGGAATCATTTTGAAATATGCTAGACCATTCTGTTCTTCTTCTTTCTTTTAGACCATTCTGTTCTTCACAAGGTCTGTCCTCATGAGAAACTATTTTACCAGAGTCTAACCTGCTGGGGTTTTATCAGAGCCTAACCAACCCAGGGGAAGGGACATATTCAACTCCAGCCTGCTCTAACCAACCACATGGGGGGAAGGGAATTGCCTTGTTATAGCTCCATAAGGATGAAGGGGTCAATTCTCCAAGAAAGTCACAGTCCAGGGGCAAAAGCTGACCAAAAGACTGAGACTTAATCATAGGATTCTAGAACACTTCCCTTCCCCCCATGCCTTACCACTACTTCACTAGAGGCCTATTTGCCACTGTTTCTTTTACCCAGTACATCAAGTCCACCTTCCAACAAAAAATTGTAGGGCATATTAAACAGTCAAAAGAGACTGAAGAGAAAGAGCAAGCATCAGAACCAGAGCCAGATATGGCAGGGATGTTGGAATTATCCAACAGAAATTATTTATTTATTTATTTATTTATTTATTTATTTATAAAAAGTATTTTGAAGATTTTATTTATTTACTTGTCAAAGAGAGAAAGCATACAAGCAGGGGGAGCAGCAGGCAGAGGGAGAATCAGGCTCCCCGCTGAGCAAGGAGCCCTATGTGGGACTCCCCGAGTCCTGGGATCATGACCCGAGCCAAAGGCAGATGCTTAACCGACTGAGCCACCCAGGCATCCCTATCAGACTGAATTTAAAATAGCTATGATAAGGGGATGCCTGGTGGCTCAGTTGGTTAAGCGAACTCTTGATTTCACCTCAGGTCATGATCTCAGGGTCCTGGGATGGAGCCCCAGGTCAGGCTCCACGCTCAGGGAGAAGTCTGCTTGAGGATTTCTCTCCCTCTCTCTGTCCCCCCTCTCATGCTCTCTGTGTCTTCCTCTCTCTCTCTAAAATAAATAAATCTTTTTTTAAAATCCCATAATTTGTATGCTAAGAGCTCTAATGGGAAAAGTAGACAATATGCAAGAACAGATGGATAATATAAGCAGAGAGTTTGAAATCCTAAGAAAGAACCAAACAGCAATTTTAGAGACCAGAAACATCATAACTACAATGAAGACTGATTTGAACAGCTCATTAGTGGACTGGACAAGGCCGAGGAGAAAATCTCTGAGCTTGAGGATACGTTAATAGAAACTTCCAAAGCTGAAAATCAAAGAGAGAAAAGACTAAAGAAAAAAGCCCACAGAACAGCATATCAAAAGACTGTGGAACAACTACAAAAGGTGTGACATACGTGTAATGGAAATGCCAGGAGAAGAAAGAAAGAAAGGAACAGAAGCAATATTTGAAACAATAATGACTGAAAATTTCCCCCCAAAAAATGTCAGATGCCAAACCACAGATCCTGGAACGTAAGAAAACACCAGGCAAGATGAATGGCCCTAAAAATCTACACCTGGGCATATTATACTCAAACTGCAAAAAATCAAAGCTAAAGAAAAAAATCTTGAAGAAGGCCAGAGGAAAAAACACCTTACCTTTATTTTTTTTAAATATCTATTTATTATATATATAGAGAGAGCACAAGCTGGGGGGCACAGAGGGAGGAGCAGAGGGAGGGGAAAAGAATCTCTAGCAGACTCCCTGCTGAGCACAGAGTCTGATGTGGGGCTCGATCCAACGACCCTGAGATCATGACCTGAGCTGAGTCAGATGCTTAACCAACTGAGCCACCCAGGCACCCCCAAAACACCTTACCTTAGAGCAAAATGAAGAATTATATCTGACCTTTCCTCAGAAACCATGCAAGGAAGAAGAGAGTGGAGTGAAGTATTCACAGTGTTCAGAGAAGAAAACTACTAAACTATGATTCTTTACCCTGCAAAATTATTGTTCAAATATGGAGAAAGACTTCCTCAAAAAACCCCAAAACTTGAGTGAAGTTGTTGCCAGTAGAGTTATCTTGCAAGAAATGGTAAAAGTTCTTCAGAAAGAAGGAAAATTATATAGGTCAGAAACAGATCTACATAAAGAAAGGTAAAGTAAAAACTTTTATTTTCTTATTCTTAATTGATCTAACATAGCAGTTTGTTCAAAATAACAGTACAACAGTACATTCAATTATGTATGCTCAATTATGTATGAACAGTACATTCAATTATGTATGTATGTATGGAATTCGACAGCAATGATACAGGGACAGAAGGGAGAAATTAGGAATACTTTATTTTGGTAAAGTACTTGCATTACCCATTAAATGGTATACTGTTATTTGCAAGTGAACCTGGAATAGTTGTAAATATCTATTGCAAACTCTAGGGCAACTACTAAAAAAAAAGTATAATTGTTATGCTAAGAAAAGAGAGAAAATGGAATCATATAAAATGCTCAGTTAAAATAAAACCACAAAAGGCAGGAAAAGAGTGGAAGACTAAAATAGAACAGAGACAAAGGCAGCAAATAGAAAACAGCAATAAATATGGCAGCTATTACTCCAACTGTATCGATAATCACTTTTAACATCAATGGTCTAAATATATCAATTAAAAAACACATATTGTCAGAATGGATTAAAAACAAGACCCAACTATATGTTGCCTGCAAGAAATCACACAAATATAAAGACACATATAGATTAAAAGTAAAGAGAAGGAGAAAGACATACCATGCTAACAATAATTAAAAGAAAGTGGGAGTAGTTCAAACATAGCTCAAACGGGCAGACTTCAGAGCAAGGAAGGATATCAAGGGTAAAGAGGGGAATTACATAATGATAAAGGGGTCAACTGTCTAAGAAAACATAATCCTTAATGTGTATGCACCTAACAACAGAGCATCAAAAATATGTGAAGCAATAACTGACAGACCCGCAAGGAAAAATAAACGAATTCACTATTATAGTTAGAGACTTCAACATTCCTCTTTCAGATAAGGACAAATCCAGCAGGCAGAAAATAAGTTAAGGACGTAGTTGAACTCAATAGCACCATCAACGAACGTGATATAATTGACATCTACAAACTACAGACTATCCATCAAAAACAGCAAATTACACTTAAGTTTTAAAAAAATGGAAATCATATAATGTCTGCTCTCAGACCACAGTGACATTAACCTAGAAATCAGTAACAGTAAGGTTGCTGGAAAATCCCCAGATATTCAGGGATTAAACAACACACTTCTTTTTTTTTTTTTAAGATTTAATTTATTTATTTGACAGAGAGAGAGGCAGCCAGCGAGAGAGGGAACACAAGCAGGGGGGAGTGGGAGAGGAAGAAGCAGGCTCCCAACAGAGCAAAGAGCCCAATGCGGGGCCCGATCCCAGGACCCTGGGATCATGCCCCAAGCCGAAGGCAGACGCTTAACGACTGGGCCACCCAGGTGCCCCTAAACAACACACTTCTAGATAACACATGGGTCAAAGAAGAAATCTCAAGAGAAGATTTTAAAATAAGTGAAAATGAAATCATAACTCATCAAAATTTGTGAAATACAGCAAAAACAGTACATAGAGGGAAGTTTATAGCATTGAAGGCCTATATTAGACAAGAAGAAAGATCTAAAATCAATAATCTAAGCTTCTACCTTAAAAAAAACTAGAAAAAGAAGAGCAAATAAAATCCAAAGTAAGCAGAAGAATCTGGTCCCTTGACAAGATCAATAAAATTGTAAAGTCCCTAGCCAAGCTAACTAAGAAAAAAAGAATGAAGACACAAATTATGAGTATCAGAAAGGAAAGGTGAAATCACTATAGATCCCATAAGGATCAAAAAAGATAACAAAGCAATGCTATGGACAACTCACTGCCCACAAATTTGATACCCCAGAATGAAATGGACCAATTCCTTGAAAGACACTTTTGCCAAAACTCACACAAAAAGAAACAGACAATCTGAATAGGCCTATATTTATTACAGAAATTGAATCAATAATTAATAGCCTTCCAAAACAGAAAGAATCAGGCCCAGATAGGTTTCCTGGTGAGTTTTATAAAAAATTTAAAGAAGGAATTTTACCAATTCTCTACCAATCTCTTCTAGAAGCTAGATGGACAAGAATCTTTCCTAACTCATTTTATGAGGCCATCATTACCCTAATGGCAAAACCAGACAAAGGCATTATAAGAAAAGAGTTATATACCACAACCAAGGGGATTTATCCCAGGTATGCGAGGCTAGTTTAACATTTGAAAATCAATTAATGTAACCCATCACATGAAGAGGTCAATGAAGAAAAATTACATAATAATATCAATAAATGCAGGAAAGCATTTGACAAAATCTAACACCCACACATGATAAACACTCCCAGCAAACTAGGTATAGAGGGGAACATCCCCAACTTGATAAAAAAGATCTGCAAAAAGCTAACATCATGTTTAATGGTGAGAAACTCAAAGCTTTCCCAATAAGATCAAGAACAAGGAAAGGATGTACATTCTCTCCATTCCTTTTCAACATCTTATGGGAAATTTCAGGTAATACAATAAGACAAGAAAAAAATAAAAGGTATATAAATAATATGAATGATTTTTTATTTTTTTAAAAGATTTTATTTATTTATTTATTTATTTATTTGAGAGAGAGAGAGAAAGAGCACACAAATGGGGAGGAGGGGCAGAGGGAGAGGGGGAGAAGCAGAGTCCCCACTGAGCAGGGAGCCCGATGCAGGGCTGTATCCCAGGACCCTGAAATCACGACTCGAGCCGAAGGCAGACACTTAAGTGACTGTGCTACCCAGTTGCCCCTGAATGATTTAAATTAATAATTGACTCTGGGTTCACAGTGACATGATTGTCTACATAGAAAATCGGAAAGACTCAATAAAAAATTGTCCTTAAACTAAAAAACAGTAACAGTAAGGTTGCAGAATACAAGGCTAATATACAAAAGTCAACTGCCTTCGTATTAACTAGCAATGAACAAGTGAAACTGGAACTTATAAACACAATACCCTTTACATTAGCCCCCCCAAAATGAAATACTTGGTATAAATCTAACAAGATCTATATGAAGAAAACCACAAAACTCTAATGAACAAAATTAAAGAAGAACTAAATAAATGGAGAGATATTCCATGTTTATAGATAGGAAGAATCAATATTGTCAAGATGTTAGCTCTTCCCAATCTGATGTATAGATTCAATGCAATCCCGATAAAAATCCCGGCAAGTTAATTTGTGGATATCAACAAACTGATTCTTAAGTTTAAATGGAGAGGCAAAAGACTCAGAATAGCCAATATTGAAGGGGAAGAACAAAATTAAAGATCAATGGAATGGATTAGAAAGCCCAGAAACAGATCCATATAAATATAGTCAACTGAGATTTGGCAAAGGAGCAAACACAATGCAATGGCACAAAAATAGTCTTTTCAACAAATGGTGCTGGAACAACTGGGTATCCGTGTGCAAAAGTGAATCCAGACACAGACCTTACACACTTTGCAAAAAAGTAATTCAAAATGTATCATAGACCGGGACGCCTGGGTGGCTCAGTCAGTTAAGCGTCTGCCTTTAGCTCAGGTCAAGATCCCATGGTCCTGGGATTGAGTCCCACATCGGGCTTCCTGCTTGGCAGGGAGCCTGCTTCTCTCTCTGCCTGCCACTCCCCCAACTTGTGCGCTCTCTCTCTCTCTTTCTCTCTGACAAATAAATAAATAAAATTTAAAAAAACCACAAAAAAGCACAATGTATCATAGACCTAAATGTAAGACAAAACTATAAAGCTCCTAGAAGATAACATCTAGGAGAAAATCTTCATGACTGTGACCAGAAGATAAAGCATGTAAGGCACTATCCATGAAAGAAATAATTGATAAGCTGGACTTCATTAAAATACAAATGTTTTGCTTGCAAAACACAATATAGATTGAATGAGAAGATAAGCCACAGAGTGGGAGAAAATATTTGCCAAAGAACTGTTTAACAAAGTATATAAAGAATTCTTAAAACTCAACAATAAGAAAACAAACTGGATAAAAAATAGGTCAAAGACATATTGGTGAGGCTAATTTCCAGGTGAGCGTGGTTGAGAGGTGAGGACTCCCTTCTTTCCTCCCCCCCAACCCCCAACTTGTGGGATATGGAGGCTCTAACTTGGGGGTGGCACCACTGAGAATACTAGGACTGTGACTGCCCTTTGACCACGCTCACGACCACGCTCATGGATACCACTCCAAGAAAGGCAAGCCAGGGGGATCTGAATGCTGCCTTTCCCTCTGCTGAGCACTCATCTCCTAAAGTGGGGGGTGTTATTCAGAAGTATGCCATCGTCCCTGACCATAGCACCAGAGTTGTGGCTCAGAGATTTTGCCCTTTGGGAGAAGAGGGCCATAGAACAGAGACCTCTGAATCCTTCCCCAAAGGAATGGACTTCATTGGTAACAGAAAGTGGAGAAGTTCAAGCCTAAGTTTAACTCTCAAAAAAAGTGGAGGTTGTGGTAAAGGGCAACTGGTAGGAGAATGATAGATTCATTGGAGATGGAGACTGAGCTGTAGACAGGATAGCTGACTGGAGAGAAACAAGGAAAGGCACAGCTGGGAAGAGTCTTCCTGGATTCCAAAAAATTTCAACCTCTGATCTAGGAAACTATCCCTTCAAAGGAGCACCAATTTGATTGGATCAGTTTGTGCAGCAATTTATGCTCTAGGGGATCGTTGAAAACAATAGCACAATCTGCTGACACTTAGAGAAACTTAACAGCTGGGTGTGGCCAAAGAGAACCCTGCCAAAACCCAGGATGTTTGTGGGTATCCTGGGGCTATGCCCCAAGGAACATCACAGGCTTCCCACTGGGACTGTGGGGGGAATAGACTTCACTAAAATAATTTTGTCAGTGACTAAACAAGTAAACCAGCAACTAACAAACAAGCCCTAGGGTGGGGGTGGTGAGACCAATACCCCAAGCTGCTACAATATATTATCCAAAATGTCCAATTTACAACAAAAAGTCTGACATACAAAGAAACGAGAAAGAATGTTCCAGACACCACCCCACCAAAATCAAGCAACAGAAACTACCTGTGAAAACAAGCAGATGTCAGATTTAATGGGCAAAGACTCCAAGAGGCCATTGTAAATATGTCCAAAGAAGTGGACAAAATTATGAAAAGAAGTAAAAAAAGAACTATGACAATGTCACATTAATAAAGAATATCAGTCAGGGCGCCTGGGTGGCTCAGTTCGTTGAGCGTCCAACTCTTTTTTTTTTTAAAGATTTTATTTATTTATTCGACAGAGATAGACACAGCCAGCGAGAGAGGGAACACAAGCAGGGGGAGTGGGAGAGGAAGAAGCAGGCTCATAGGGGAGGAGCCTGATGTGGGGCTCCATCCCCTAATGCCAGGATCATGCCCTGAGCCGAAGGCAGATGCCTAACCGCTGTGCCACCCAGGCGCCCCGAGCATCCAACTCTTGAACTCAGCCCAGGTCTTGATCTCAGAGTTGTGAATCCAAGCCCCGTGTTGGGCTCCATGCTGGGTTTGGAGCCTACTTTCAGAAAAAGAATATCAGAGATGTAAAGGACCTATATCCTAGAAACTATAGATCACTCTTGAAAGACATTGAAGAAGACACAAAAAGATGGAAAAATATTCCATGCTCATGGATTGGAAGAATTAACATTAGTTAAAATGTCCATACTACCCAGAGCAATCTACACTTTCAATGCTATCCCGATCAAAATACCGAGGACATTTTTCAAAGAACTGGAACAAATAGTCCTTAAATTTGTATGGAACCAGAAAAGGCCCCGAATCTCCAAGGAACTGTTGAAAAGGAAAAACAAAGCTGGGGGCATCACAATGCCGGATTTCGAGCTGTACTACAAAGCTGTGATCACAAAGACAGCATGGTACTGGCACAAAAACAGACACATCGACCAATGGAACAGAATAGAGAACCCAGAAATGGACCCTCGGCTCTTTGGGCAACTAATCTTTGATAAAGCAGGAAAAAACATCCGGTGGAAAAAAGACAGTCTCTTCAATAAATGGTGCTGGGAAAATTGGACAGCTACATGCAAAAGAATGAAACTTGACCACTCTCTCACACCATACACAAAAATAAACTCCAAATGGATGAAAGACCTCAATGTGAGACAGGAATCCATCAAAATTCTAGAGGAGAACATAGGCAACAACTTCTATGACATCGGCCAGAGCAACCTTTTTCACGACACATCTCCAAAGGCAAGAGAAATAAAAGATAAAATGAACTTATGGGACTTTATCAGGATAAAGAGCTTCTGCACAGCCAAGGAAACAGTCAAAAAAACTAAGAGACAGCCCACGGAATGGGAGAATATATTTGCAAAGGACACCACAGATAAAGGACTGGTATCCAAGATCTACAAAGAACTTCTCAAACTCAATACACGAGAAACAAATAAACAAATCATAAAATGGGCAGAAGATATGAACAGACACTTTTCCAATGAAGACATACAAATGGCTAACAGACACATGAAAAAATGTTCAAAATCATTAGCCATCAGGGAAATTCAAATCAAAACCACACTGAGATACCACCTTACGCCAGTTAGAATGGCAAAGATAGACAAGGCAAGAAACAACAATTGTTGGAGAGGATGTGGAGAAAGGGGATCCCTCCTACATTGTTGGTGGGAATGCAAGTTGGTACAGCCACTCTGGAAAACAGTGTGGAGGTCCCTTAAAAAGTTAAAAATTGAACTACCCTATGACCCAGCCATTGCACTACTGGGTGTTTACCCCAAAGATACAGACGTAGTAAAGAGAAGGGCCATATGCACCCCAATGTTCATAGCTGCATTGTCCACAATAGCCAAATCATGGAAGGAGCCGAGATGCCCTTCAACAGATGACTGGATTAAGAAGCTGTGGTCCATATATACAATGGAATATTACTCAGCTATCAGAAA
>NC_048238.1:52990970-53039753 GCF_002007445.2 Ailuropoda melanoleuca | reverse complement strand
ATGGGAAACAAACTGGGGACTTCAGAGGGGAGGGGGTGGGGGAATGGGATAGACTGGTGATGGGTAGTAAGGAGGGCACGTATTGCATGGTGCACTGGGTGTTATACGCAACTAATGAAGCATCAAACTTTACATAAGAATCAGGGGATGTACTGTATGGTGATTAACATAATATAATAAAATAAAATTAATTATTAAAAAAAAAAAGAAAGAAGCAATTGACAAAAGAAGACAGACTTCAAAATGTCCGGAATAGGCAGATCCATAGAGGCAGAAAGTACACTAGTTGTTGCCTAGTGCTGGGGTGTAGGAGAGCAGGGCAGGGGGAGGGGTTGGGCGTAATGGCTAAAAGGGTACAGTACTTATTTGGGGGGTGATGAAAATGTTCTAAAATTGATTGTGGTGGTGGTTGCATAACTCTTTAAATATAGTAAAAACATTTGAACTGTACGCTTGGAACGGGAAAACTTCATGGTATATAAATTACATCTCAATAAAGCTGTTAAAAATAATTAAAACCAGGCTACAGTTTTTGTATAACTATCTTTCATAAATACACTAGCCCTGACCCTCATACTTGTATACAGGCAACAAATATTTGGGGATTAAATGTGCTTAGGGTAAATGGCCCCTCTCTGGAGGCCACCTGTGATTGACTTCTCAGTCTTGAGGAGAAGAACAGAGCTGTTCATGGTTGCTTGGCTGTAGCATGGTGGGCAGGTGAGAGCCCCGATGCCTGGGGGCTTCATCTCCACCCTCTTCCCAAAAGCGTAAATGTGTGCCTTCTAGACTCCTCCATTCTCTAACTGGAGCCTCCAGTTTTCTTTTCCTCCCTTGATCAACTTACTCCTCATGGAGGCACACTCTGGTCTGTTGGTTGCCTAACTTCCATTTCCCCTTTCTTCTCCTTTGTCTAGTCCCTGGATTTGGATAGCTTGGTAATTAATTTGTAGCTCCCAGCCTTCAGAGTCTCTGCAGCTGAGAGCCTGAAGTTGGGAGACCTGGCCTCAAATTTCTCCTTCCTAGCTGTGTGCCCTTGGCAGGTCATTTAACTATTTCCTCATCCACAAAATGCAAATAACAATTTCTACTTATAAGGTTGTTTTGAAGAAGGGAGCAGATACTATATTTGAAAATGTCTGCTGAACTGAATCCAACATCCTGTCCCATGTCAAGTGAAACCATTCAGTTTACCGGTTAACAGCAACTAACTTCCTTCAGACAGGAAATAGAGAACGAGGCAAGAGAAGTGGCTGGTTTATATTCCCAGGCTCATGCCTATGGATAGCACGACCAGGAATGCTGCTCTCCAACTCCTCACTCCGTAGTTTGGGGACTGCCCAATGCACAGTCTCATACAAGATAATGCCCCCCATGCCCCCACTCAGCCCTGTGGCTGCCCAGCAACGGCCCATCACAGCCACACCAATGATGGATGAAGTCAACAACTGTTGTTCCCTGTGCAGTCTTCTCCCAGACTCAAGGACCTTTGTTGTTTCTAGCAACGTGATGAGCTGGGAAGGAATACTTTCTTGAGAAATCTACTACTACCACGCTACCAGGATTGGCCACCACTTCCGGTTTGGACTAGCCGGCCAATGAGGCACCACGGGCCCTGGCTAAGACCATGTAGCTACTTAAGGGCTCAGATAAAGGCATGATGGGATGGAGGTTGAAAATTCTAGGCTACACCGAAGCTCTGGGATTATCAGTGATTTGCAGTTCTGTGTTCTCTGGGGACATCCTCAGGGAGCTTTCTGGCCCTAAGCCTGCTGCTGGGGCCTGGAATGCAGCCCATCCTCAGTCCCTGCCCCCACCACATAAACATTCATGATCCACTCTAGAAACCCTAGTCCCGATTCGATTCGAGATCAGCTCAAATGTCATCTCAAGCAGGAAGTTTTCTCTGGAGCCCCTCCCCCCTCCGCTGCCAGATGTTAAGTTTCCCTCCTCCCTTGATGTCTTTGTCTTTCTGCTCCTAAGGCATTTATCACATTCTGTCACGTGTCATGTTATTTATGTGTTTGTCGTATCCCTCCTTACCAACTACAGTCAGGGACTGGGACCCGTTTATCTCCGTACCCCCCACAGTGCCTGGCGCAGAGTAAGGCTTTATGTATTCAGTCAACAAATAGTTACTGACCACCTAGTCAGGGTACTTGTTGAATCCTCAGGAAGTAGACACCCTGGGCCTGCTCAGAACCCTGCAACCACCTCCAATTCCCCTCAGCTCGGACTTGTCTCCACGGCACTCCTTTCCCACCTGGGGGCACAGCAGGCAGTCAGGGGGTCTCTAACCAGTCTCTCATCGGCCCTCCAGCCTTCCCCCAGGGAGCTACAAAAGACGCAGCAGATGGGAACATGTGCTGGCTCCGAAATGACTGTGAGCAGCTCCGGCCAGTGCTGTCCCAAACCCAGCTCACACCAGGTCCCCTTGGCACCCCTAGGGCCAACCATGAGGAAATCCCAGGATTTCCACCCTTTCCTGCTGACCCTGGTGGTTATTAAACGTTTGCCCGCACATGGTCCCAGGAGAATATATACCGTGAATTACACGCCCAGAGAGTTTCTGCTTTCTGGAAACCTTCAGTCGAAGAACATGTAAAGCCACAGAATCGGCCTGATTCGGTGGTTTGGGAGGGCAGGGGAGCATACTTTTTTTGTGTCCCCTTCACCCAACCAGAGAGGCCTGCGAAGGTGTGTTATGGCTACCAGACTGAACCAGACGGAAAGAGGGACTATCTGTTGGTTGCAAGGACCCTCACTCGTCCCAGCAATGTGGAGAGAACTAAGCCTGCATTCTTAGGAGTATTTTATATATATATATATTAAGATTTTATTTGTTTATTTGACAGAGAGAGAGGGAACACAGCAAGGGGAGTGGGAGAAGGAGAAGCAGGCTCCCCACCAAGCAGGGAGCCCGATGCGGGGCTCCATCCTAGGACCCTGGGACCATGACCTGAGCCGAACGCAGACGCTTAACGGCTGAGCCACCCAGGCGCCTCTAGGAGTATTATCTTTGAGTAGTGTGGGGCTGGGCTCAGAGCACTGGATTAGGAGTCAGGGCTAGATTTGTACTCCAGCTCAGCCACTTATTAACGGGGAATAGATAATCTCTCCTTCCCAAGCCTCAGTGTCCTCACCTGTAAAATGGGGGAATAATCCACTCAAAACCCTCAGAACCCCACAGCACTCTGGTCATCAGCCAGGACCCTGTCAGCATGTAATTCAGGGCATGGGGAAACAAAGAAGACAGATTACACTTCTTTTGTACTTTTAAAAATTGCTGTTTAGAAAAGGTTGTCATAGAAAAAGCCTTTCAAGCCAGGCTGACAGGAAACTTAGAGATCTTACCCAACTGTCTCATTCTATTGATGGAAAAACTGAGGCCCAGAGAGGATAAGGTGTGCCTTGGGTCAGCCAAACAGTACAGTTCCAGAGTAATGTGCCTATAACAGGCACCACAAAAGCTGGCTTTCATGAAGAACTGACTTTGGAGGCTCCATGGGCCTCAGGATCCAAAATCCAAGGCCACTGCTCCCGAGCATCTTCTGACCTAAGAAGAGCCTATCATCACCAATGAATCCATGTTCTTTCACTCAACTTAGGCTGTGAGGAAAGATCAAAGGGGACCCACAAGAGGAACTTTTGGGGACGATGGAAATGTTCATTATCTTGATTGTGGGGATGATTTTATGGGTGTGTGTGTGTATATATATATATCTCAAAACTCACCAACCTGTACACTTTAAATATGTGACATTTACTGATGTCAAATGTACCTCAATAACATTGCTAAAAAAAAAAAAAAGCAGAAGGACCCAAAAGTTGAGCTGGAAGTGCTTTAGCAGGGCTACTGCAGCTTTGAAGTAGCTTTGTTGTTCGAGATCTGCATTCCTTTCACCCTGGCCCATGGAGGCACCACAAGCAGCCTTTTTAAAAAAAAAAAAGTTGTCATATCTGGGGCGCCTGGGTGGCTCAGTCGGTTAAGTGACTGGCTTCGGCTCAGGTCATGATCCCAGAGTCAGTGGATCAAGTCCCGCAGCCCGCTCCCTGCTCAGCGGGGAGTCTGCTTCTCCCTCTGACCCTCCCCTCTCTCGTGCTCTCTCTCTCCCTCTTAAATAAATAAATAAAATCTTTTAAAAAGTTGTCATATCTGGCCTCCTGAAGCCCTGAGGTTTCTCTCTGCTGCTCAGCCGTTGCAGAGCATGGGGCCCACCGGGCAAGGTGTTCAGGCTGTGTCCTGCTCCTGGGCTCACCCCGTGGTATTCTAGGGCAAGGCAGGGGTGGGTGCAGGACTCACTTATCCGACTTCTTTCTTCCCAAGGATTCACAGGGTGGACTCTGCAGCCTGAACTGAATGAAAACTCAGAAAGTTTAGGAGTCAATGAAACTGGTTAACTGAAGTCATTCAAAAGATTTCCATCACCTCCCTCTCTAGCCATCCCACTCCCGCCCCTGTTATTTTCCCTCTCCTCCAAGCTCCCAAAGGGGACACATACGTGGTGCTTAAGATCAGCTTCTAAGTTACAGAAGTGGCCTTTTCCTTTCCTGCTTCCCCAGTTCACTACATGCTTTTTGAGAATTAACTATGTGCAAGGTTTGGAACTCTGGGGATAAAGATACCTAAGCCTCTTCTCTGCCCTCCACATAAACTCTCAGCCTTGGGCACAAGTACCTCTCGTGCTGGGCAAAAAGGGATACATGCCATGAAGAATCTCTAAGTACTGTAGTGTCACCCAAAGAGGGAGTGCTCTCTTTAACCCAAGGCCTCAGGGAACCTTCACAGGGGAGGTACCATTGAGCTGAGCCTTAAAGGGTGGGTGGTTGTCCTTTAGCAATAAGAAATGGCATTTGGGAGGCACAGTTAGTTAAGCGGCCAACTCTTGGCTTCAGCTCAGGTCCCGAGATCAGGGTTGTGAGATCGAGCCCCACATCGGACTCTGCACTTGGCTCAGAGTCCGCTTGAGATTCTTTCCAGAAGCACATGTGACTGTTGATCTCAGGGTTGTGAGTTCGAGCCCCATGTTGGGTGTAGAGATTATTTGGGGCGCCCAGTTGGCTCAGTCAGAGATTCTTTCGCCCTCTGCCACTCCCGCTCTTGCTCTCTCTCTCAAATAAATAAACCTTAAAAAAAAAAAGAAATGGCATTTGGATGGTGCTTTACATTTCACAAAGGATTTTTCACATCATCTGTCTTATGAAGACCAATTTAAAAGGTAGGTGGGCTGTTTTGTTAGCCCCATTTTATTTTTTTTTAAGATTTTACTTATTCATTTGAGAGAGAGACAGAGAGAGAGCAGAAGCAGGGGGAGAGGCAGAGGGAGAGGGAGAAGCAGACTCCCTGTTGAGCTGGGAGCCCAATGCGGGGCTCGATCCCAGGACCCGGAGATCACAACTGGAGCTGAAGGCAGACACCCAACCATCTCAGCCACCCAGGTGCCACTTGTTAGCCCCATTTTAGAGAGAAGTAAACCGAAGCTCACAGAGGATGAGCCTGAAAGGTCTAACATTCAACCCAGGGCTTCTGATTCTAATGCCTCTTTCCACCCCATGAAGCTGCTTAATAAGCAGAGGCAGTAGGAGCAGGGAGGCCAAAAAGTCAGAAACCATTAGGCCATGGTGGGTACTTTGGTCAGCCGGAAAATGAGAATTGTGTAAGGAAGCGGTAGATCACAAGACTGGGCAGGCCGCTTGGAATGCATTTGTTGGTAGTTTTATTTTTTTTTTTTATTTTTTTTTTTTAAAGATTTTATTTATTTATTTGACAGAGATAGAGACAGCCAGCGAGAGAGGGAACACAAGCAGGGGGAGTGGGAGAGGAAGAAGCAGGCTCATAGCAGAGGAGCCTGACGTGGGGCTCGATCCCATAACGCTGGGATCACGCCCTGAGCCGAAGGCAGACGCTCAACCGCTGTGCCACCCAGGCGCCCCATTTGTTGGTAGTTTTAAAAGCCAAGATAAGGGTCTATATATTTATCAACTCTGTTTTGTAAGAATAGGGATAGATGTTATTGAGACTGATCGTGGTGATCGTTCTGCACTATATACAAGTATCAAATCATTATCGGGTACACCTAAAACTAATATAACGCTACCTGTCAATTATACCTCAATAAACACATTTTTAAAAAGAATAGGTTGAGAATTAGTGACTGGAAGGGAGGTGGGGACACAACCAGTGATGAATGTGAGGAACTGCCTTTACGTGTTTTTAGGCCCCCAACAAAACAAACACTATTAGGGTGACCCCAATCCGCCTCCTTCATCCATGAGTAGATTTCCAGAGAAGCCACATGGAGACACTTATCCAGGTTAAATAACAAAAGCCATTTCCTTCTGAGCAGCTTGCTCTTCAGCTCCCATGGAGGGGGCAGTGGGGTCAGGGAGCAGAAGGCAATGAAAGATAAAGGGAGGGCCAGGAAGGGAAGTCAGGCTCCAGGCCACATCCTGACAGCCAGCCGGGCCCAGCCTGAGGCTCTCCAGAGATGCTCTGGCCAGTTTCCCACTAGGACAAATTCAACTTTAATCAATCTGTTTTCCCCTCCAGCTCATTGTTGTTGCAGGCAAAAGAGAAAGCCCTTGTGTGGAGACCTTTTGCTAGTCATCTAAGCGGCCAGCAGCAGAGGCACGCACCGGGCCGGAAAGGGCAGGCCCCCTGTGCGGGCAGGGCAGAGCACACGTGAGGCAGGGAACCTGGGACAAGTTACTAAGCTTCTCTGAGCCTCAGTTTCCTCGAGCATTCCATGAGACTTCATGAGCTGGGAGGGGGATGTGATGAGCCCAGTCAGACAGAGGGCCAGTGTGGTGCCCGGCTCCTAGATGGGACTCGGGCGATGCCAGCTCCCACAGTTCCCTCCCGCTGCACCAAGAATGGCCACCAGGTAATGCCCACCACACAGCGGAGCAAGGAGTCCCTACACGCAGAAGCACACAAGCCTAGTGTGTGCTTGTTTAGGCCAAAAAATATCCATGCGTCCCGTGTGATGTTACAAGCGACAAGGGCTGGGATGGTGTGGAGGGAAAGGAGAAAAGATTTGAAAAATCCTCTTTCTGGAGGGCCCCACCTGGGGTTGGGAGGTAAACTCCTGAGCAGAAGAGACTCTGTCAAAGCAGAATCTCTGCGGTGTAGTCACCACCACTTCTGCCGTGGCTTTCAGCAGGGAAAGCGTTAGAGGAAGCTAATGAGAAAATCGGGGCACCTGGGGGGCTCAGAGAGTGAAGCGTCTGCCTTCGGCTCAGGTCATGATCTTGAGGTCCTGGGGAGCCTGCCTCTCCCTCTCCCACTCCCCCTGCTTGTACTCTCCCTGTCAAATAAATTAACTAAATCTTTAAAAAAAAAAATAAACACACAAAACATAGTTGATGGCCCACTTATCTGTGCTCACAGAGGAAACGAATAGTTGATCTATCAAATCGAATGGATTAGGAAATCTATTCTAGCCTTTCCTTGCTCTCACCAGAGAGAGCATCAGAGATCCAGAGATGAGAAGGCCTTGAGAACTAACTGCTGGTAATTCTTGTCACCCAGCCCTCCTGACAACTGTCTGCTTATAGGGCTCTTAGCTTAGACAGGTCAACTCTAAGGCAGTGTGTCCTGATTTCACCTGCAGGCTACCTTCCTGATTTTTATCATATCCATGTACTACCCGAACTATTATTTAATTAATACTCCCTTTCAATGTCTCACTCTTTCACTTAAAGAAACTTTTGTGTCACTCATGTAAATAGAAAATCACTGCCATATGACCTAACTTAAAGAACACCATAAAAACAAATGCTCTGCTATTAAGATAAAAACATTCACTGGTGTCCCATCTGAAAGCATGAGATATACTCCCACTCCCTGGGGAACATGAGCCCACTTTGGGAAGCCAACTCTAAAGAACCAGATCACTGCATTGAGACAGACCTGGCGGCCGAGCTCCTGCCCAGACAGGAAACCAGGTTGGAGTGGGAGGGCTCCCATGAGCAGCTGGTTTGGGATATGGTCTCTTTGGGTCTTGCCTTGGAATCTCCTCCTAGATTATGAAAAGTTAGATAGCACCCATCCCTTAGGGACAGACAGGGAGCAAGGCCAGAAAGCAGGCAGGTGAAAGAGCAGCCACGATGCCCTGGCCCTTGGTGGTTCAGACGGCTCTCACTATTGGATCCAAAACCCGCACTCAGGAAACTTGTCTATGTAATACACTGCTAATTCTATTTTTCTGCAATAATTTCCTCCCTGCTCTCTCGTGTTTTATAAATTTCCTGTTGAGAACGCCAGATGTCTCAGGAGCCCAAAGAGAAGGCTGTGGGTCTGCTCCCCAGGTGGGTTAACAAACAACAGGCCCCAGGCCACCTGGGGGGAGTAGGGACACCGGGGTCAGCGAGAGGACTCCAAGAGGAAGGTGACACTTGAAGAAATGCATCCCTTCTCCATCTGGAAACCCTCCTACTATAACTTGCCTGCTAAGAACTCGGGAGGGCTTCTTTTTGTTCTTACTTTTGTTTTCCATGAGAGTCACCAGCTCTTAGATCAAATAGCAGTGGAAATTCCTGGGTGACATTTTTAGTGCCAAATTCAGGCATTTTGATAGTTATCCTCTCATAGGTCCATCTTCTATTCCTCTTCCTACACAAATGGAGAGAAGGCAGGTTTTTTTTTAAAGATTTTTATTTATTTATTTGACAGAAAGAGAGAGAGAGAGAGAGAGAGAGAGAGCACAAACAGAGGGAGGGGCAGAAGGAGAGGGAGAAGCAAGCTCCCCGTTGAGCAGGGAGTCCAATGTGGGGCTCGATCTCAAGATCCTGGGATCATGACCTGAGCCGAAGGCAGACGCCCAGCTGACCGAGCCACCCAGGTGCCCTGACAGCATGCAGGTTTCTAACATAGAAGTGCTTGGTACACAACTAAAAACAGGCTTTTTGCATGGAGGGAAGGGCAGATTTACCTACTCTTTTTTGTTTAACCAGAAAACGGGTTCAAAGAAATCTGCCACCTTTTGCCTTTTCTTTTCTTCTTCAGTCCCTGAGTTTTTTCTCCCCTGGGTGGCTGGCTGGCTATCATAGTAGGTTGGGACTATATGGGTCAGAGATGACAGAAAAGAGAAAATCAAAGAAATCCTAGGGCTGAGGGAAGGCCAGGCCTACAAGCATGCCCAGAAAGTAGAGAAATGCTGTAGGACTGGCTGGATGTGGGTTTGCAGCCTCCAAAGAGTGTGGAAGAGTCTGGAGGTAAAAAAGACTTCTTTAAATCAAGATAGTCCCAGACCTACAGAACAAGGGGCATTGCTAACCTCCAAGACCACCTGGAAAACAAGGTTAAATGCACAGCTTCACATGCAGGCCCAAACTCACCTGCCCGGTGCATGAAAAGATGCCCAATGGCATTAGTCACTAGGGAAATGCAATTCAAAACAGTAATGAGGTACCACTTTGCACCCATCGGAGTAGCTATTATTTTTTTGAAAGGCAAAAAGTAACATGTGTTCTTGAAGATGTGGAGAAATTGGAACCCTCATACACTGCTGGTGGGAATGTAAAATGGGGTGGCTACTGTGGAAAACAGGATGGCAGTTCCTCAGAAATACCCACGAGGACTGAAAGCAGGGCCTCAAACGGGTATTTTACACCTTGTGTTCAAAGCAGCATGATTCACAATAGCCAAGAGGCAGAAGCCACCTAAATGTCTGTTGCTGGGTAAAGAAGTGGTGGTATACCCATTCAATGGAATATTATTCAGCCTTTAAAAGGGAAGAAATTCTGACACATGCTGTGACATGGATGAACCTGGAGGGCATCATGCCAAATGAAATAAGTCAGACACAAAAGGACAATTACTGGGATGCCTGGGTGGCTCGGTAGGTTAAGCATCTGCCTTCAGCTCAGGTCATGATCCTGGATTGCTGGGATCGAACCCCACTTTGGGCTCCCCACTGAACGAGGAGCCTGTTTCTCCCTCTCCCCCTGCCTGCCACTCCCCCTGCTGGTGCTCTCTCTCAAATAAATAAATAAAATATTTTTTAAAGGACAAATATTGAATGATTCCACTTATATGAGATACCTAGAATAATCAAATCCAGAGTCGGAAAGTAGAAGAATGTTTGTAAGTGGCTGGGGAGGCGGAAAGGAGGTGGTGACTGTTTAATGCTTGGAGTTTCTGTTCTGGAAGATGAAAATGTTCTAGAGATGGATGCATAGCAATGTGCATATACTCAATGCCACCAAACCGTTAACTTAAAAAGGATTAAAGTGGTAAATTTTATGTTATGAATGTTTTATCACACACACAAGGTACTTGTCTGTACTAAAGGGAAACGAAGAGAAAGGACATGGACTATCCCAGAGCCCTAACACTCTTGCCCCTGCTCATAACCCAGAGAGACATCTGAGTGGGCAGGATGTAACACTCCAGGTGCTCACTGGAAAGGGAGCCTGAAGCCAAGCAAGAAAGCGAGGCCCCCCTGGGTGCTGCAATCCACGGAAGGAGGTCAGGAAAGAAGACACAAGGACAAAGAAAGCCAGGAGGAGTGTGGGGGTTAGGGAGAGGAAGGGCTGCAAGGAGACTTGGTGGGTGCCACTTGCAGATGAGTACTTGTCCTCCCCAGTAAGAAACTCTGGGGCTTCCAGCAGCCCCCCCAATCCAAGCAGATCCCAACAAGGAGAGAAGCCATCCATTCCCACCAGTTATTCTGCGAGTCGCTATTTAAGTGCAGGCTCCATGGTGCTAAAGGCTGGTGGTGTCACGACGGAATCAGAGATAAAAACGTGCTTTCATGGAATTCACAGATGTGTATGGAAAACACCCCAAATACACCACTAACTATAATCCAAGGGAGGCAGCTCCAGAGGCCCTAGAACAAATCTGAGTAAGTGTTGTGGAACAGAGAGGAGGGAGAATGCTGTCCAGCTGGAACAGGCAAAGGGGATCTTGTGGAGGAAGTGGCCTTGAAATTGGGCATTGAGGGGCGCCTGGGTGGCTCAGTCGGTTAAGCGGCTGTCTTCAGCTCAGGTCATGATCCCGGGGTCCTGGGATCAAGTCCTGCATTGGGCTCCCTGCTCAGTGGGGAGTCTGCTTCTCCCTCTGCTCCTCCCCTCACTCTCTCTCTCTCTCTTTCTCTCCCTCACTCTCTTTAGAATAAGTAAATAAATAAAATCTTTAAAAGTAATAACAAGTAAAAAATTGGGCATTGAGAGTTGGGCAGATTGGGGTCTGTGATTCCTGTTTTGTTTGTTTTTGAGAAAGGAGCTCCTCTTATGCTCATAATTCACAACACCCCAGACTGAATTTCCATCTACTTCTCACGGCAGAGCTTCATGTTAGCTTTACGTCTAAAATCTCAGCAAGAGCAAATTAGTTTACATAGCCTTTCAGTGCAGGTAAGACTTGGACATATGGCCACAAAGACACCAATTACTATATCATATACTGGTCATCCAAATTATATATAATTATTGGCGGCCAATATATGTGGCATTGAAATGTTGAGAGTTGTCAAAAATTACTCGTCGAAGTCTTTGAACACCAAGCTCAGGAGTGTGGACTCAACTCGAATACCGCCATCAAAATGAGCCTTAGCCCCTCTCGCCCACACCACTCCAGATTCGCATGCGCAGGTGGCCACTCTGCCCGCTCCCGGTCAGGACACAGCAGAACCCAGTAAGTGCGCCTGATGCCCGTCCCGCACAAATGCCTGCCTGGCTCCGGGCAGGAAGGAGAAACAGAGCTGTGCAGAGCAGGTCACGGAGATGGGGAGACCTTAGAGGCCACAGGAAAGACCCAGCATGTCACGGGTGAAAGCACAGATGCTCAGCCAGGCCTTTAGGAAGCCTGTAAGACATGTGCCGCTGCTGGGCACTTAGGGTGGCAGGAAACCCTGGGGGCCGAAGGGCACAAAGACCGCTCCCTGTAGCAGCCACCCCGCTGTAAGTCAAGATCCGGCTGGAGCTGGGGCAGAAAGTCCAGCTCTCCTCCAGGTTTTAAAGCCCTCCCTCAAATCTCCATCCTCAGGCTCACTACCTCCTCTGCTTTTTTCCCCCCAGTCCCACTGCACCAGCAGGCAAAATACCATGGCAACCTGCCCTGACCGGGAAGCGGGGAACGCTGAGTACCGTGGGCCAGGCTGGGTCCGGCTGGGCCACGGCACCACCCGCTGCGGCTGCAGCGACAGCCTCACCGTTTTGCCTGCCCCCACGGGCTTCCTCTTCCTCTGAAAGTTCTCCTTTGCCTCTTGCCTGGGCCAGCTTGGCAGTGGGCAGGCACCTGGCACATGCCCCTGGCTGGACAAACTAGTGGCTGCCCCTACTGGCCAAGGAATTCCAGGTGGAAAAAAGTACTCTGATGGATGGAGCAGAGGTCTGGAGAAATCCTCGAAATGCATAATCCAGACCCACCGCTTGGAATGTGAAAGCGCATGCTCAGGTGGCCACGCTCAGCCCCTTCAGATTGGTCTGGCCTCCCCAGCCACCTGGAGCCTCCTGCTGCCTGCCTGCAGGCAGTGGTGTGGTCTCTGAAGGCCAGAGGTCACACAGCAGGCCTTGGGGAAGTGGGCTGCGCCCTCGCCAGGGCTGCCATGTGGCATCCTGGGGAAAAGAACCAGCCCCTTACCCTCTGCCCCCCCTCATTCCCTGTGCGAGTCTTGGTGTGTGGACGGGGGAGGGGGAATTTTGAGTTTCCAATGAGCCTGTGTATTGGAGATGGGGAATCTTGGTCCTCCCGCTGAAAAGCAGAATGATTCCGGCTTTACTGATGCTGCCGGGGCAGTAGAGGGGGTAGACAGGAAGCCAAGTCAGAAGGAGAGCTGGGGGTCCACTAGAGTGTGGCAGCGATTCCCTGGACCAACTGCAAGAAGCGGCCACCTTTGGGGTGGGGTGGGGAAGCCCAGTTACTGCCTACTGTAGTGGCCTGGACTTTCTCATCCCCATCTGTGAGCCAGGCAGGTCTGGCACAAAGAAACTCACTCCTCCACTCCAACACCTCGGGCGGGGGGAGCTCAGAGGTGCTAACTTGCTGGGTGGCACCAAGACCGCAGGTTCCTATCCTGGCCCGGGTCTCCAGACTGTGTCTTTCCCGCCCTTCACAGCCAAATGTATTCCTATCCATCTTTCCGAACTCTTCTCAGACTTCCCCTCCTCCAGGAAGCCTACGACAAAGTGCTTCTGCGCCAAGCCTGGCCCAAGGTCCTCTCTCCTGGCACGCCTGTGCTACCTCTATCACAGGGGGCCGTAACGGAGCAGTGCTGGCATTTTATCCGATCAGGCACAGGCATTTTTAAAAAGCTGCCATTTACTATAAACATGCTTGCATAACATGAGGATATTTTAACATCAAAAGGTTGGAATGACAATTTCAGAATTTCAAAAACTGGGCACCTGGGTGGCTCAGTCAGTCAAGCATCTGCCTTTGGTTCGGGTCATGATCCCAGGGTCCCGGGATCGAGCCCCGCATCGGTCTCCCTGCTCAGTGGGGAGCCTGCTTCTCCCTCTGCCTCTCCCCCTGCTTGTGCTCTTCTCTCTCTCTCTCTCTCTCTGTCAAATAAATAAATAAAATCTCAAAAAAAATTTAAAACTGAACACACTTGGCTTTATGAAAAATGACATCATCATTGTTCCTCCTTTTCAACTCAGAAAAGTGAAAGCTTTGTGAAGGAGGAGCCCCAGTTTGCACTGGGGAACGACAGGCTAAGACAGCACCTAGACAAATAAAAGCCTGTCTTGGAGGACATGTGAGCACCCCCCACACACACTTGCACTGCACTTTTAAGTCCACCAAGCCACCCTGTACATGCTCACGACCCCCTGCCTTGGATTTATCCATGTTCCCATTTTATACAAAGAGGAAACGGGCCCAGAAAAATGAAATCACTTGCCCAAAGCCACACAGGTAGTGAAGCCCCCAACTCCTGGCCTCCTAGGCCACACTGCCTCGATGCAATGCTGTCTGCCGTTCAATGTAACAGACATGTATTGAGTATAGACCCACGTTCTATCCGACGCGAAATCAAAGCTGGCTTGTCCCAAGTCCTCACAGAGCTCACAGGGCAGCAGAGACGCCACAGATAACTTGAATCACATCACCACCTCTCAAGGGCATTGTGACAAGGACTGATATGACGTATGAAGGCCCCTAGCATGAGGCCAGGCATCCAGCAGGCATTCAGTAAATATTAGTTTCCTAACATCCTTCCTTTCCTTCTTCCAAGCATCAGGGAGTGACGTGGAAAACAGCCCTGCTGCCAAGAAGCACCCATGCCTCCCAGCCTCAGTGAGATCTGCTTATGCAGCCCATGGAAAGTGCTGGGGACTTCTTGAACTGCGTCCCTTAACATTTTGATGCACTTCCTTCCAGGCCTCCTGGTCCATTTCTAGGAGCTAAGGGTAAGTGCATCTGAAGGACAAGGTTAGGAAGGTAGGCCCTTGGCCCAAGAACGTTTTTTTTTTTTGGAGGAGCCAAAAGTCAAGGACCAGCTCGAGTGAGGAGATGGCCAGTTCTGGAGGGTTGGCAGGGGACAGGAATTCTTCACTCTTGGTATGTGAGAAGCCTGAGCATGGTACAGGAGAGAGCAGATGAAGGGGCCATTGTTCAATTTTGCCAGAATGGAAGAGAGGGAGGGTTGACAGCAGGAAACAAGGGATATAAGGGAGGCTGGGTGCCCAGGTGAAGGGTCTGAGACGGAGGATGGAGGTTGACCAAGTCCTCGAGTCTCCAGTGAGTATCCCTGTCACGACCAGCTCTGGGAAGATTCTTGGCAACCTCTCCACTGCCGATTCAAATGGAAAAGAAAGGCCAATGGTGCGTCAGGCCCTGTGCTTGGCCCTTTATCCTATGTGGTTTCCGTGGAGCCTCACAACTCTGGAGCAGGAGGTAGTATTAGCCCCATTTCATAGAAGAGGAAACTGAGGCTCAGAGAGACCAGGAAACTTGCCCAAGGTCACACAGCTAGCAAGCGGGAGGAAGGGAGTAAATGCTTGAAAACCCACACTCTTTCACATAAACTCTCTGCACCAGCCAGATTATTGGACTCGCCCCTTTCTCTAGTTAGCAGAGAAGCTGTGTGACGCTGGAGAAAGACTTGAGAGGCGGAGATACGTGGCAAAGATGATTGGAACAGGCCCGATGTAAAACAATACGGGCTTCGAGCAAGGCAGGGGTAACAGAGCCGGAGAACACAAGTGTGGGGTGAATGCGAAGCCAGATGGTTGCTCCTTTTCAGTCTACTTTGCAAGCCCACCTTCTCTACTTAACTCTTGAGATTCACCAGGGCCTGGTCCTAGGCCCCACACTTTGTACAGCCTCCCTGGGTGATCTCACTCACGACCACAGCTGAGCGTCCCGAATGTGCTCTTCAGCCACTGTTGTTTTCATAAACAGAGGAGGGGACGTCAATTTGCAGCATTTGCCAACTTCCTTCCTTGGTATAAACACTTCCATCGTGACCAATTTGAAGCAACCCATGGTTTGATAATCAGCTTGCAAAATTCCTCAATATGTAGACAATAGGCTTTCAGGAGCCAGTGAGAGCCACCTTCAGAACACCACTGAGTCACCCAGCCCTCTCCTCTAAAGTCTGGGTCCGCGTATCTGAATGGCCTGCTGCTTACATGACACCTACTACCCTTGCATGTTTTCGATGGCACCCCAAAATTAACATGCCCCCAACTGAATGCATGCTCTTTCCCCCATAAAACTCAGTGCTCTTCTGGGGTCTCCAGAACATAACCACCATCTCTCTCCCTGAATGTGCAAGGCAGAACTCAGGGAGCCTTTCTTGACATCTCTCTCTCAGCCTCACACTTAACCCGACACCTGATTCTGTTGATTTTCCTTCCCCTTCTCTGCAATCCTGCAGCCCCAAAGTTACCACCCAAGTCCAAGCCCCTCCAAATTTCTCCACTGGACTTTGGCAGTGGCCCCCTGGCCGGCCTCCTCCAAACAAATCTCCACACCGAAGCCAGAGTGACCAGAGGGATGAGTTCAAGATGCAGGCAGGAACATAACATCCCCTGCTTGAAAACGTTCAAGGGCAAAACCGGAGGTGGTCTGCAGGCCTTGCCTGTGTGAGGGCTTCAGACCCACCCCACACATGCTCCTCTCATGCCTCCAACCACACTGGCATTCTTTCAGTCCCTAAATACACTGTGTTGCCTCCCACCGTAGGGTCTTTGCATGTGCTATTTCTTCTGTCTGGAATGCTGTTCCTTCCCTTCTTTGTCTAATTAACTCCTGTTCATCTTTCGTATTTCGTCTCAACTCTCCCTGCCCAGCCCAAATCCTCCATCCTTGGCCCCTTTTAGCATGTGTACATTTGTCTGGGTGATCATTTGGCTAATATCTGCCTCCTGGGCAGAGACTGGGTCTGGTTTTGTGGATCATTCTACCTCTAGTTCCTAGCACATCTTATACTCTCAATAATCACATACTGAATGCACAAATGAATGAATGACAGAGTGAATGAGTGAGTCCATGGACAAGACAGCACAGAACGCTGGAGTGAGACTGCCTGAGCTCAAATTCCAGCTCTGCCGCTCTCTAGCCATGTGGCCTTGGTCAAGTTACTTATCCCTCTGTTCTCGGTTTCTGCCTCTGAAAAACTGACATAATAAAAGCAGTTCTGGGGGCGCCTGAGTGGCTCAGTTGGTTAAGCGTCCGACTCTTGGTTTCGGCTCAGGTCCTGGGGTCGAGCCCTGCATCGGGCTCTGCGCTCAGCACAGAGTCTGCTTGAGATTCTCTCTCCCTCTCCCTCTGCCCCTCCTGCTCGTGCTTGCTCTCTCTGCCTCTCTCTGCCTCTCTCTCTCCCAAATAAGTAAAGAAATATCTTTTAAAAATATAAAAATAAAAAATAAAAGCAGTTCTTATAAGAATTAAATAAGTAAATATTTGTAAAACACCTTCAACAGTTCTGGGATGCGGTAAAGTGTATACATGTATACGGTGTTCACTTGAATAAATAAACACAAATTCTCCTGTCCCAGTGGCTCAATGGCAACAAGAACGCATTCATTTTCCGGTGGGTTTGAACGCTGCAGATCTCAAGTCCGGCTGCCGGAAGCCTTCAGCTGCAGCCTCCTTCGGTAGAGAAAGAAAGCCGAGGTCTTTGGAGCCCAGTTGACCTGACTTGACTCCTTCCTCCTTTTCTTCCCCTACCTTGAATCCACCGGGAAGTGCTATCAGCTCTACCCGAAAAACAGACCCCACATCTGTCTCCCTCGGTTCTACTACCCTGAGCTAAGTCAACATCGCTATATCCCCACTTGCACTCTTGTCCCCTTACCACCCATTCTCCACGCGGCAGCCAGACTGATCCAAAGAGAGTGCCAGTCAGATCTTGTCACTCCCCTGCTCGGAGCCCTCGGATCCTCATCACACCAGAGTGAAATCCAAACTCCTTCCCCTTGTTCCCAGGGCACTCCCCACACAACCCCCGCCTCCGGCCCCTGGCTTCTCTCTCAGCCTGCTCTAGCCATACTCAACCACACTCAGGAGTTTCTCCAAGCACTGTGCTCTCTCTTGATTCTGGTCCCTTGTGATTCTATGCCGTCTGTTTGCATCCCTTATTTTCCCACTATGGGCTTCACTCAACTGACTCCTGGGGCTCCTCCAGATCCAGCCTAGAACCTTGCTTCCTCTGGAAGCCTTTGCTGCTTCTCCCCCTCCTGCCCACGGCTGTGATGGCTGCCCCTCCACTGCGTTCCCCAGCATCGATGTCTTCCCCATCACAGCGCCTGCTGCCCTGTACTATTCCTGCCTGCTTCTGTGCCTGTAACACACACCCCCAGGGCTCAAAGCTGCTGGAGGCAATGACCAGGCCTTGGGCACACCTCGTGCCCAGCACCCAGCACAAAGCTTGTCCTTGCACAGGCAGGCCTGTGAATTTTGGTTGGGTGAATCCCTACTTCACCATCCCCCAGGGAAGTCCCTTGTGTTAAGTTCTCTCTGAGCCTGTATCCGCAACTGTGAAATGAATGAGAGGATGCTACTTTGCCGAGCTGTCATGAGGATTCGATGAGATAACACATGTAAAAAGCACACGACACAGAGTTAAGTGCTCAATAAAGGGCAGCTATTGTCGGGTGGAAGCCGGTCAGGAAAAGAGAGGAAAACAAGTCTCTCCTCCCTGCTCTCCCACATACACACCCATCCTGCTTCCCTCCTGACTTCAGTCTCTTGAATAAAGCTGGAGAACCTGACCTAGCAGAAATAATCCCCCTCAGTAAACTCTGGGGAGAGAACTATCTTCTGTATCAACAACACACCCTTGGCTCAGCCTCCAGTGGACCAGCCCCAGGTTGGAGGTCTGGCTTTTTTTTTTTTCACCCCATCCAGATATTTACAGTGTAAACCTTGGATGACGGGGAGGGGCACGTGGCTTGTGCCAAGAAACCTCAGGAAGGAACTCACACTGGGTCTCCACACAGTAACACACACTGTTCTGGAATGGGAGTACAGTCTTCCATCAAAATGCTTTGTTGGCTGTGTGAGAGAAGAAAGGGCTCTTCTCTGCAGTGAGGAGGATAGGCAGAGGCCGAGTACCTCCCTCCAAACTCTCACTGTAGTCTGCTCTGTCTAGCAGAGAAAAGACCCCAAGTTCTAGTTCAAGCTCTGCAGTAACCTTTCTGCCTCCCGTAGTAAAAGACGGGAACAGTGGTGGATGCCCCACCTCCCACTTCTAAGCTTCAGCTGAACGGGAACCTCTGACAGATGACCCCCAACTGCCCCAAGGTTGGCATTCGATTTCAATACATATGTATTTGTTGCCTCCCAGCTCCAACTTAAAATCGAAAAGTTGTCTTCCGATACATGTCACATCTTCGTTTCACACAATCGACGTGTACCTGTTATTTTGCTCTTTTTCACTTTGCAGCATTCCATACAAATATTTTCTTGTGCCAGCAGAATTCATGAGGCTGTCAAATTTGGTGACCATATCGTAGCCAAATATATAAAAACTCACAGTCTGCTTAGCCAAATCCCAATAATTGCCTGTTTGGGTGGTTTCTTTTTGTTGCTGTAAGAAATTGCACTCTGTACAATTTGCCTTTGGAAATTTCCTCTTCTGGATTTTTCTCTTGGGACGCAAATTCAGTTTCAGACCTACTTCAGAACACATACATGAAAATCAAAGAGCCAAAGGCAGGAATGATTTCTTCCCTGGAGAAGCAGACCTGTCCATTCACTTCCCCCTCAGTCCTGGAAGTAGAGCCACCAGGAGAAGCTATTTGCCTAGCAGTCACTAAATGGGACACTCTGCCCAGACTCTTCCTTTAAGCTGAGGGAAGCAGAGCCAAGAGCCCACAGAGTCTGTCTGACTTTCCAACTCAGAGCTGGGGACACTTGAGAGCACTTGTGTGGGCACAGAGAAGATGGCCTTTTCTGGAAACCTCTTGGTCTCATACCCTCCACATCTCAGAACCTGACTCAAAACCAGAGCAGGCTACTTGGTCTCTAAACCAGTCTTTATTGAGTTCTTTGGTACACACTGCCAGTTGCCTACCTAATAGCCATCCTTCTCCGCTTCTAGCTCGCTAACAGAACTTCAGTTTGTTCAGGTAGTTAGCAAAGACCCTTTCCCTGATATGAAAGGATCTTTGTCAGCCCCAGTCCTGGGCTTGAATTAGAATTGATCTAAACCAGTTACTGGTCTAAGAGCAAACACATGACATAATTCTGGCTAGTGAGATGAAAGGGTCAATCCCCAAGGCAAGCGTCCCCTTCTCAAATAACAGGACAGAGTTCCCTGAAGAGAAGGCCTTTGCTCCTTCCTCCTCCTTCCTGCTGGAATTCAGATGTGATACCTGGAGACACAGCAGTCGCCTTGTGACCATGAGGCAACAAGTATGAGGGTAAAAGCCAATTCACTATGGATGGCAGAGCAAGCAACCATCTGCCTCTAAACTTTTTGTTCTGTGAAAAAAAATTAACCTCTATTTGTTTAAGCCACTAACAGGTTGGGTTTTCTGATACTTGCAGCCCAAAGTATACCCAACTGTATCTACCATGTGCCTCACATTCTGCTAAACACCAATGGAATTACGAAAGAAATAGAGAACACACTCCTTTACCTCAGATGCTGAGTCTACTCAGGGAGATTCACATCCACAAAAACCCACAAATAGCACTATATGACATATAAGTAAGTGGTCAAATGAGAAGGACTGAGAAAACTATTTTGATCATGGTCTATAGGAAAGAGTTAGAGTTAGAAGCGAGCATCATGTATCTGAGGAACAGTAAAGACCTAGATGGGTCCTAGAAAAGGAATGGGAGATATGGGCACATCTTAGGCTGAGGCCACATTCCAAGGACTTAGGAATGACTCCTTCAGGAGTTGGGCCATGAGCTGATACTCGGTAGAGAACCAATCCAGGAGAAAGTCACGGGGAAAGATACGTTGGAGAAAGACTAATTGGATTATGACGTGTAGACTGAGGCTGTGGCACCTACCATGGGTGATGACAGTTGAAAGAGACACAGTACAAGAGGTATGATGAAGGAAGAATTAACAGGATTTGGTCAGTGATTGAGCATGAAAAAGGGAGAGGCACGAGTCAGGAATATCTCTAACCGCTAGCCAGGAAAGAGAGGGAGGGAGAGGGAGAGAGAAGGAGGGAGAAGGAGAGGGAGAAGGGGGAGTGGGGGTGGGGGAAAAAGAAATGAGAGCCCTCAACAGAGACCACAAAGTCAAGAAAAGGAGATGAGGCTTTTGGCTTTGATCTGGTGAGAAGACAGCTGACCAAGCAGATTAATGTGTCTACTAGACAATTCCCAAAACAGAAGCCCCAAATCTGGGATGGGGGAGGGGGGCAGAAGAGGCAGCAGAAAACATAACGTGATTTGTTGAAGACCAGTGGTTCCCAAACCTCAGTCATCTGTATACGACCTTCGAATTTTGCCACCTGCTTAAAACCTACACTACTATCTACTTAATAATTTTTCTTTAAATAAGCTTCTTAAAAAAAAAAACCTCAGCATGGTTCTAATCACTAATACCCTTGAAGCCACCAATTTTCATGTGCTACTTGTGTCTTCTCTAAAATGTGTTAAAGGAAATTCATGACTATTGAAATTAAAAAACTGTCCAGCCATATACCACCTGGAATTATTTCTTGTGCCACCAGTGGTCTGCCCCCCCATCCTTGGGAAAACACCAGCTCAGACAAAGCCGTTGGGACCTATTTCACAAGGGTGGGAGCATTTCTAGGAGCCTACTCTCTCAGCAACAGGCCTCTTGATCTATTCCTTTACCCTAGCTCAGCTACTTGCATTCTTTCCTGGGGAAATCAATCTTGACCCATCTGGGTTAAGCTTTAAGGGAGAGATGGAGAGGGGATATCCTGACCATCAGGGTGCCTGGAGAGGTGCTGCTCACATACCAGCCACCTTGGGCTTCACAAACTAGGTGAAGGGTCCCCTCCATTACAGTCTGGTCACAGTGGGGTCTCAAAACCCCTCACTCCAGTTCTAAGGAAAGATTCCTATAATTTGAGCTAACCAACAAACTCAGACAGAGGCTAAGTTGCTGTCTTCCTCCTCCCTTTCCTCCCCTCACCCCACCCCTACTCCCCTAGCCCCCTTCCAAATCTGAGCTGGGCTTAGCATAAGAGAAGCATGACTCATAGAAACCAAGGACTGCACTAGAGAGGTCAGGCTGCCAGGATTCCTCCCCAGCTGACGATGAGCAGACACAGCAGCTCAGTCCTCAGCCCACAGCAAACTCACTAGTCTGAACGCTTTGGGCCCTCAGAGACCATAGGGTGAAAAACATCCCCAGAGGGAAGGTCAGAAGACCTGAAAATGGCAAAAAGCTGGTGTGAAACAGGGACGCCTGGGTGGCTCAGTCAGTTACGGGTCTGCCTTCAGCTCAGGTCATGATCCCAGGGTCCTGGGATCAAGTCCTGCATTGGGCTCCTTGCTCAGCAAGGAGCCTGCTTTTCCCTCTCCCTCTCCCTCTGCCTGCCGCTCCCCGTGCTTGTGCGCTCTCTCTCTGACAAATAAATAAATAAAATCTTCAAGAAAAAGCTGGTGTGAAGAAAAGACTGTTCATTCAATTGCTGTGGGGTTCAAATCTGGCCTCCCCTAATGTCTTGTCCAAAAGCCTATTAGGCCCTAAGTGCCGGCCTTCACAGTACAATGTTCATACTAGTAATACTACTACTAATAGGTCATCCTCACAAGGAAGTAACTATGTGCCAGGTACTGTACTAAGCGCTTTCTGTGTATTATCTTATTTCATTCCCACAAAGACCTTATGAGGCAAGTACTCCTACTGAGTCCATTTAAGACATGAGGAGACTATGGATCAGAGAGGGGCAGCAAATTGCCCAAGGACACGCAGCATGTGGGACAGCCTGTATTTGAGCCTAGGCGTCTGGTTCCAGCACCTCCATTCTTAGCCATTCCGCTTGTCTTACTCATGGCACCTTCTGAAGAATGTTGGCGTCAGATAGAGCTGGACGGACCAGACATAGGTCCCTGACTCAGGGCAGAAAACGCATAGGTTGGCCAGCAGCCTGAGCTAGCTGCCAAACAGGGGAGATAATGAATAATGGAATCACTCAGATAGGCTCTCCTGTGGAAGCCAAACAGGAGACATGGGAAGGGTCCTCAGTCAATAAAGGGGGGGGGGCGGAAGCAGACACACACCACATGAGGCAGTTTAAGAGCCTTGAGTGCAGCAGAAGCTATGACAGAGAGTGGAGAAAAGAGGGAACTCAGGGTAGCAGGGACAGGAGCTTCTGAATCGAAGAGCGGGGAATTACAGGTCTATCATTTTCACTCCTCACTTGCCACTATCCTCACCTTCCTGACGCAGTATGTCCGTCTTGCAAATCCCTAAGCCTTAAATCAATCCAAATGTCTACGCTTTCTGCTGCTCCCGCAGGATCTCTAAGCACTCCTTGGAGAAAACACCCTGGCCTTGCAGATGGGAAACACTATGAATGCACGGTCTCGACCTCAGCGGGGCCTTCGGTGTGGCTGGGCAACCTTTCTTTGAGTCCCCGTTGGGCTCTCTCTCCCGTTCTCTCCAGTGGCTCTCTGAGCACCGCGGCCTCTACGATCATCCCCCAAAACTTCTAGCCTGGCCACATCCCCCTCACCTGAGTTCACAGAAAAACAGAGAAGCCATCAGGCAGGAACCTTCCACAGAGAAATCTACAGGCTCACGGGTGAGTGAACATCCGTGCTTCCCTCCTTCCCTCTAATGACTCCACCTCCCAGGCGCTGACCTCTGCACCTGCACGCTCTGCATTCTGTGCCCTCTCGCCCTCTCGCCCTCACGCCCCAGGTGCCTCCTCAACCCCCATCCCTCCCGTTTCTCCCTCCCCGTTGTCTGCCTTGTCTCCCTTGTCTCCGTCAGCCCTGAAGGACGCCCTCCCTCCGGCCAGAACCCTCAGTCATCTGTTCTCACTTCCCTTTCACAGACAAACTTCTGGAAAGAGCTGTCTGCACCTGCTATGTCCATTTCCTCCCTCCTGCTCTTCAACCCACTGTAGTCTGATGTCCAGTTCTACCACTCCACTGAAGCTACTGTCACCAACAGCCTCCTTGTAGCTAAACGCCACCGTCCGTTTCTCAGTCTTCTCTTGCACAAGCCCCTCTGAAGCATCGCCGCCACGGGCCACCGCCTCCATCTTGAAACATTCACTCGTCTTGGCTTCTGTGACGCCGTGCCCTCCCCCAGTTTTTCTCCTGCCTCTTGGGCGGCTGCTCAGCCTCCTCATTGCGCTCTTTTACCTCTGTCCATCCCACAAAACCCGAGGCTTGCTCGTCACCTTCTTTTCTTCTCTACAAATTCTCCCTGCAAAACCTCCCAGGGTTTTGGGGCGCCTGGCTGGTGCAGTCGGTGAAGCATCAGACTCTTGATTTCGGCTCAGGTTGTGATCTCGGGGTCATGATCTCAGGCCCAGCACAGAGCCTCGTTGAGATTCTCTCTCCCTCTCTAAAAATAAAGAACCTCCCAAGGTTTCAATTACTGTCTACATAAGCTTATGACTCTCAAATATATATTTCTAGCCCAAATATCCCCTGAGCCACAGACTCCGATAGCCAATTTCCACCTGAGTGTCCCACAGACACCCTGAAGTTGGCATGCCCAGAACTGAACTCGTCAGCCTTCCGATGAAGTCCATTCCCCTTCCTTGTTGCCTGTAACCACTGCTAACATTCATGCAACACTTCTCATGCTCCAGCATGGTTCAAATCACTCTATGAATTGTTTCACTTAATCATTATAAGGCAGGTAACAGTAATACCCTCATTTTACGGGTAGGGAAACTGAAGCCCAGAGAGGTTAAGGAACTTGTCCAAGGTCACACAGATGATCAGTGGCAGATGTGGGATTCAAACCCAGGCAGTGTGGCTTCAGAGCCACTGCTCTTAAGCATCACACTGTACTCCTCCTATCACTGCTACCCAGTCGTAGAGGCCAGAAACCTAGAGACCGTTCTTGACTCCGGATTTCCCTGTACTGTCCACATATGTCTATTCAGGTTACCTACTTCTAAATGTTCCCAGATCCATCCATTTCTCCCTAGCCCTATTCTAGCTGTCTTAACCAGTCACTATCACCTCTCACCTGGACCCGTCCCAACCCACCTTCCACACTGCTTCCACGGTGACGTCATAACCAAATGGCAAACCATTCCAGAGCTCTATGCTGCCCTCAGGATAACGTCCAAGCCCCTCCACATGGCATCCATGGTGTCCTTCATGATCTCGTCTCTGCCTGCCTCTCTAGGCACAGAACTTCCCGCCCCCCTCTACCTCCTAACTTTCTGCAACTTTCCTCCTTTCTACCTGCCTTCACCTGGCTAACACCTCCTTATTCTTCAGTCCTCTGTCTAGATAAGGGGCTACTCCCAAGCCTCCCCTGACCTCCCACGTCTAGCTCAGGTGCCATTCCTTTACTACCCTGAACTTATCCTTGTCAGAGCACTTCCCCTGTCCTAAATCATTTATGTAATCATTTTCCTCCCACTAGACTGTAAGTTCTGTGAGGCCAGGGACATTGTCTGTCTTGCTCACCTCTGTACCCCACCTAATTCTGGTGCAGTTTGGTGAATGCTGCGGATATATAATTCATGCCCAAACTCTCTCCCTTTCCTCTCCTTTCTCCAGACCACACTTGGTGGTCTACGAAAGTGCCCTCACGAGGTGGAGACTTGGGACCAGCTGCCTGCCACAGGTCCTATGCTCAGAGGCCAAGGCCGTGTATCCTTCCCAAGAAGTATGGCCAAGAGCAGGTGCTCCCTCCTCATTCCATTTCTGGGACTTGCATTATGAATTTCGGTTATCCCTTAGCTTTTAGAACCAGAGTCTAGTTATGTCTTAGTTACAGACTCTTTTAATAGCCTTGTGAGATCGATGGGAATGCACCTTAAATAACAATGATGACTCACTCAGCCCATCTCTCCTCCCCTCACCACTCGGCACAAAATCCAGTCTCGCCACTGTCAACTCAAGTGCCACTCCAGGGGAAGTAGCAGCAGCTCCTTGATTATCTGAGAAATCATGCCCGAGAGGAGAAAAAGCCCAAGTGAGCCCACATGTAAGATGCCAGGCAGACCCTATGGTCAACTGCCGTCTTGGGCTTTGAGCCCATTAGAGACAGACCATGGAAATGGGAAGAGCAGAATGGGAATTTCCAAGGAGAAAGGGGTCCTCGCTGGCAAACATGTGCCCAAAACTTCCAGGCTGGAACATTTTAATGCCTGTGTGAAGGGCATTAAATAGGTCACTTCCAGGCTGGAACATTTTAATGCCTGTGTGAAGGGCCACAGAGCTCTCTTTCCCTCTGCCACGGTAACCAGCAGTTTGAGATGATGGCTTCTCTGACCACCTGGGTTTTGAGGTAAAAAGACAAGGAGCAGAGCTCCCCGCTACTCGTTATAGACATGTGGCAAGAGCAAGCAATAAACCTTTGTTGTTAAGAGCTACTAAGATTCTGGGTTGTCCGTCACCACAGCATAACCTAGCTCATCCTGAAGGGCACATAAGCTAAATCTTCCCTTTGGGGCTTGTCGTTATCAGGGAAGGGAAACCACAACACAGCACTGATAAGAAAGACAGTTATTCATCAAAACCACAAAAAATATTTAGCGCCTTAGTAAACTTAAGTTACTCGCAACGTTCTAGATCATGGTTTGAGTGGTAAGTTCAGGCATGTTTGTTATATTATTAAATTGATAAGTCAGGGTAAAATACTTTGCCACAAGTGTGATGATCTTGGGGTGCAACCAGCAATTCTGAATTATGCAGCATGATGCACAAGTCTAAAAGGATCTGGTCAAGGACACAGGTCCTAAGAGGTTCTCATTCCTTTTGTGGGGTGCCTGGGTGGCTCAGTGGATCATGCATCTGACTTCGGCGTAGGTCATGATACCGGGCTCCTGGGATCAAGCCCCGCATCGGGCTCCTTGCTCAGCAGGGAGCCTGCTTCTCCCTCTGTCTGCCTGCTGCTCCATTTGCTTGTGCTCTCTCTCTGTCAAATGAATAAATAAAATCTTTTTAAAAAATCCTTTTGTGCAGGCCCACGTCCAGGTCCTTCCAGGCCTACCTCTACCTGCCGCCAAAGGAAGGTACTATGGGTCCCCTGGTGCCCATCGACCTGTAACTCCTCCACCCTCTTCAAGGAAGGGTGCTCCCAACAGGAGAGGCTGGGGGTTTGAGCCCAAACAGAGCTGGATTTGAATCCCAGCAACACAATTTACTTGCTACATGACCTTGGATAAGTCATTCTGCCTCTTTGAGCCTCAGTGCCTTCATCTTTAAAACAGGAACGAGAAGGCTTAGAGCCGAAGGGGTCATACAAGCATTCTGTGAGTGAGACCGCGAGCAGAAAACACTGGGACACAGCAGGCACTGACCAACCATGATGTCCCTGTCACTTCTCGAGGTTCCCCTTTTCTCAAAATGGCAAAACACTGGAACTAAAAAGCTAATCTTGTTTTTTTTTTTCCCTCTTGTTTTGGTTTTCCTCTTTGTCCTTCCAGTCCAAACTCCCCAACCCCACCCCACCCCACCCCAGTCCCCGCCCCAGCCACCACACACACATACCACCATCACACCATCACCACTCTCCCTGCCAGCGGATGCCTTCATTCAAACTTGTCTCTCATTCACTGTCTAGTTCAGGGGCTGAGAGGTGTTTCATTTTGCTTATTTTTGCTTCTTTGTTTGTTTTTAGAAGCAGCACCTTTTGGCAAACGAAGTCACCTGTAGATCTCCAATTATATAAGACAGGATCAAAACGGCTCAGAGCAGCCCCTGAAAAATCTCTGAGACTCCCTAGGGCTCAGTGCATCACACACTGAAAACGGCCAGGCTCTGTGCCCCTGCCAGGTCTATAGAATGTCAGGGCTGGTGGGCCCCTTAGAGGTCATCTGCCAATCCACTGCCTAAGTTTCCGGTTGGGAAACAGGTCCAGGAATTCGGAGAGCTGTTGACGGCCAGAGCTGGAAAGAACCCTGGAGGCCACCCAGGCCCCAGGCTGACTGACAGGTGGTAGGCACAGAGCAGGGAGGGAGGTCTCCCACTCCGATCCCTGGCCTTTGGGAGCAGAGCCTGCCTGTCACCCTGCCCAGGAAGAAGCACTGTGTCATCAAGTGCCAAGAGCCTGAGAACCTGGAGTCAAAGCCCAGCTCAGCCACTTGGTAGGTGTGTGGCCTCAGGCAAATCACTTCCTCTCTCTCTATTTTGCTTCCGCTCTCTCCATTTTTCCCTCGGGGAAACGGGGTAATGATGCCTACCTCATAAAAGCTGTACGTAACTACAATACTTTTATGTCTGTAAAACATTCCTAGTGACACTTGGCTTTCAGAATCTCTAGGAGGGACACAGACAACGGTGGTGGGACGGAAGAGGGGCACCTCACACATTCTTTCCTTCCCTCCACATAAGCCTAGTTCCTACTTAGAAGAAGCCTCTGGCCCCTCACAAATTCCCCTAGGCTTTTCCTTGCAAAGAGGAGGCCTCCCAGTCTGGCCTGCGAGGCTCTGGCTCGCCCCTCCCTGCCTCCGGCCCTCCTTTTGTTCCACTTGCCCTCAAGCACACACAGCCCAGAGGACTGCCTTGCTGGCCTTTCCTGAGCAGTTTGAATCGAGCCCATTAGTACCTGTTTCCACCACTGCTGCAAAGTCCCACCCTGAGGCCCTGGAAACACTGAGCTATGAAGCTTAGCTCAGTCAGAACTGACTCTGCCTGGAACCAACCAGTCAGTGGCCAACCCTCATTCATTTTATTTTCAGTTTTCACAACTCCCTCTCCCTCTCCCTCTAATGAGCTGCCCAGGCAACAGGCTGCGCACTTAGCTAGCAATTACACTTAACCACAGACTGCAACTTTGGACCATGTGCATTTAGCTGAATAAATGTGCCACTTGCTATGGTTTTCACATTTCTCAAGGCTGGAAACCACTTAGACAGGGTACGAGGCTCACTCGTTGCTGACCTCCTCCTGGGAGCAAAGGAGTTGCTACCCAGAGGGAGGCCCCTTAAGGGTATGGCTTTTGTTGTTTTCCCACTAAAAATATTTAGCAAAAGGTCCATTCCCATCAGAAACAAAAATGTTGACAGGGACATGCTGGTGAGTTTGAAGGACCCCCCCAGGACTACTGCTGTGTGAGGTCTAGAAAGAACTGTCACGGTGCTGTGTGAGGTGTGTGTATTTGGGGAACACGTGGGCGTGCAGGTGTACAGGCATGTGTGTCCATGATCAAAGAGCTCTCCTGAAAAACAACAGAAAAGTCCCCGCCACTTAAACTTTTACAAAAAGGCTGGAGAGGCACCCTTAAGAACAACCTTAAGCTGAGGCTCCTTTCAGTTGTCACTGAGATATGTTTTACAAATTCCAAGGGATTCTGTGGGTTCAATGTCAGTTAAGAATGGACACCACCCACCCATATGTTCAAGCTGGAAACCTGGCAGGCATCCTTGACTTATTCTCCTTGCTCTCCTTATCCAACCCGTCAGAAAATCCTGTCTGCTTCGCTCCAAAATATATCCCCAATCCCTCCATTTCTCTCCACCTTCACCGCCATCGGTGGGGTTCAAGTCACCACCATTTTTTTTAAGTCATCATCTCTTCCAACCCAGACCAAGCCCCCTCAATGGTCTCCCTGCTTCCACCCTTGCTGCCCCACAGTCCATTTTCTACACAGCAGTCAGGGCGATTTTTTTTTTTTTTTTGGAAAACGTTAAGTCAGACGATATGCCCTTTTTCCTGTCACAGCAAGTATGGAAGCACATGTTCAAAAGGGAACTTCCACCAGCCCGGATTGCTGAGTGACTGATGAACAGAACCCTCTCTCCTCTACTTACCTTGGACAGTTCCCGTGAGTGAGAATTTAAGACTGTTACTGCAGCATAACTTAGCCTATCCTGACTGATTCATTGAATTCCTGCCTATTTCTCAGGTGTGGCCTCAGGTGATTCCTAGAGAAATTGGGAGCCCCAAATGACTTCCGTAACCACTGTTCTAGAAGGAGAAGGGAGCTGACTGAGTGAGACACAGTGCTCAGAGGGTACTGTGAACAGACCTGGTTCTGTATGCCTCGGGCAGGGACACCACAATGATGAAATAAGTCAAGCAGGCAGATGGCTCAGCAGTCAAGCAATCTGTACCTCGACCAGGACTGGACAGGACTTCAGTCCTGATGGGGAGGGGGGAGGGGGACTAGAGTACAAAGCAGGGCGACTGTGTAGAAATTGGGAGTAGGAATCAATACGGTGAGGGGTGGCAGGGTAGGGGGAAGGAGAGGAAGGGAAGAGGAAACAACTTAGAGGTAACATATGGATCTCTAAGGGTTGCTCTTGGAGGTGCCTAATCTCATATCAAATTGGCATCAAGGAGACTGAGGGACCAATGCAGGATCCCAGCTGCTGTCACAGGTTCTCCAGCTCCCAGGTCTGCTGAAGCTGATGGGATATTCCCTGCTTCAGGCAGGGTTGGCTCAGTGGCTGGTATGGTGAACCAAGCTGGCCACAGTGAACCTACCTGGGGGCAGCTGGGGGAAGCAGAGGTGGGAGAAATGGGGGGGGGGAGCTTGTGCCATCACAACAGCTCACAGTGACCTAGTCCTTTTCACATGCCAGGCTCTGAGGCAAGAACATCACATGCATGCTCTCTCCATAATCCTTACACAAACCCCATAAACTTAGTACTATTTTATCTCCACTTAGAGACACTAAGTAACTTGCCTAAGATCATACAGCTAGTAAAAGTCAGAGCCCTGCTTTAAAATGAGGACGAATCCTCCCTAACCTTTGCCTTTAACCACCTTATGTTTTCTCCCTCCTACTCCTTGAATTTATGTATTTGTTTTCCTTTCTCCTAGTTTCTCATTCCGTCCCATTTCCTGCCACCTGCTCAATTCCTTTCACACTCCTCTACTTGAGATTATAAAAATTTGAGTACACCTTGACTTGTTAATCACTGTTCATTTTTCCGTCATCCATTTTGTGGCTTGATGTCTCAGCATTTCAGCTTTCCATACGTTGACCACTGACAGGTGACCCTTGTCTGTAACCGCAGTGTACACCAGACACCTCTGGGACCAGTATATGACAGCAGAGAAGCAGGAAGCCTTTTGGATAGGGTGACCCTCACTGGGAAAGGAGACAGTGCAGCTCTCTGTGCATAGACAGCTCTGGGTCAAGGAATCAGGCACTTGGAAGCTCTAAAACTCCTGGACAGAGCTTGGTGGAGATGAATGCTTGTAGAAAGGAGGCTAAGGTTTCCATGAGAACATAAGGCTTTGAAGTTTAGGAAACACTTGGAGTGAGGGGGAAGAGGGGAGAGAAGTCCTAGCACTGATTCCCTCTGATTATTTGAAACTATTCATGATGGACCTTTCTAGAGAATCAGCTTTGTTGTCATGGAAAAGAAAGAGCATGGGGTTGTTCTTAGAATGATGGAATTCGGATCTGACTTTGCCACTTGCTGACTGCCCAGCATTGGCTAAGCCATGATTACCTCTGTGGTACTCAGTTAACTTATCTGCAAAACGGAGACAAGTGTTTTATAACTCCCTCATAGAAATGAGTTGGTGAGGATCAAATAACTTAATGATGTCGGCAAGGCACCTCAAACTCAGTAACACTAACCCCCTCCCCGAAGCTGCCCTCCCTCCAGTGTTCTTCATCTTGGCAAAGACCAGCCTTCCAACATGTCACCGGGGTCAGAAACCCTGTCGCCTCCCTGACTGAAGGCTAGTCTCCAAAACTTCAGTTTCTTTGGCATCTGTCAATCTGCCTGCTTTCTCTCCAGAATCACCATCGCCACCTGGTCAAAACCATGATTTCTCTCTCAGGCTGCAGTAATATCCTTGTAACTGGCTCTGCTCTTGCCCATCCCCCTCCAGTCCACTCTCTGCACAGCAGTCAGAGTGAGCGTTTTCAAATCAAAATCAGATCATGTTACTTCTCCGCTTCAGTGGCTTCCTGTTGTTCTTAGGATAGAATCTTGGGACTTCTTCCACAGCCCACAGGACCCCATGGGATTGGTTACCCTCACTTGGCTCTCTTGTTCCCTTGTCCTTCACCACACTTGCCTCCTTGCAGTTCACTGAACGCACCATGTTCCCTCCTGCCATAAAGCCTTTGCACACGCTGTTCTCCTTGCCACCAATGCTTTTGCCAAGCCCCTTCCAGCTCCAGGCACCTTCCTAGTTGTTGGTTTCTCCAGGAGAGATTTCTTTGATCTCCCAAGACTAGGTTACCTCTTCCTGTTATCTGTTGTAAATTTGTTTGAGTGATTATTTGATTAATGTCTACCTCTCCCACTAGATTCTTAGTTCCCTCAAAGCAAGGGTCATGGTTATTTTTTGTTCATCATGGTGCCCCCAAGCACCTGACACAGCTCCTGGCACATGGTACGTGTTTAATCAGTATTTGTTGAATGAATAAATGAATGTGGATATCCTTGATAAAGAGTAAACAGCTGGGCAAAAATAAATCAGTGTTGCAGAAATGGATGAATTGATCTTAAAATTCATGTAGAAATGCAAGGGACCCAGAATAGACAAAGCAATCTTAAAAAAGAAAAACAAAGTTGAAGGAATAACACTTCCCAATTTCAACACTTAGTACAAAGGTCTACTAATCAAAAAAGTGGCATGGGGTGCCTGGGTGGCACAGCGGTTAAGCATCTGCCTTCGGCTCAGGGCGTGATCCTAGCGTTATGGGATCGAGCCCCGCATCAGGCTCCTCCGCTATGAGCCTGCTTGTTCCTCTCCCACTCCCCCTGCTTGTGTTCCCTCTCTCACTGGCTGTCTCTATCTCTGTCAAATAAATAAATAAAAATCTTTAAAAAAAACACAAAAAACAAAAAAGTGGCATAAGAACACACACATAGATCAATCAATATAGAATTGAGAGTTCAGAAAGAAACCCACGCACCTGTGGTCAATTGATTTTTGACGACAGTATCAATACCATTCAATGGGGAAAGAATAATCTCTTCAACGAAAGATGCTGAGACAACTTGGATATCCACATGCAAAAGAATGAAATTGGATCATTACCTCACACCATATACAAAAACCAATTCAAAATGGATCAAAGACCTAAATGTAAGAGCTCAACTATAAAACTCTCAGAAGGTAACATAAATATAAATCAGTACCTTTGGATTGGGAACAATGGTTTCCTATATATGAAAAGCAATAGGTGAGTTGGAAATCATCAAAATTAAAAACTTTTATACATCAAAGGACATTATCAAGGCAATGAAAAGGCAACCCACAGAATGGGAGAAAATATTTACAAATCACATGTCTGACAAGGGATTCATATCAAGAATACCTAAAGAATGATAACTCCACAGGAAAACAACAAACAATTCAGTTCAAAAATGGGCAAAAGACTTGAATAGACATTTTCTTCAAAAAAGATATACAACGGCTACTAAGCACACGAAAAGAACGTCAATATCATTAGTCATTAGGGAAACACAAGTTAAAACCATAATCAGATATCACTTTACACCCACTAGGATGGCTACCAAAAAAAAGAAGGGTAATACCAAGGATGTAGAGAAACTGGATGTAGGGAATAGTGAGAATACAGAGAAATTGGTACCCTCATCTGTTGCTGGTGGGAACATAAAATGGTGCATCCTCTGGACGCCTGGGTGGCTCAGTCAGTTAAGTGTCTGCCTTCAGCTCATGTCATGATCCCAGGGTTCTGGGATAGTCCTGCATCAGGCTCCCGGCTCAGAGGGAAGACTGCTTCTCCCTCTTCCTCTGCCTCTCCCCCCGCTTGTGTGCTTGTGCTCTCTCTCCCTCTCTTCAATAAATAAAATCTTTTTAAAAAATTAAAAAATAAATAAAATGGTGCATCCTCTGTGAAAAAGAGGCTGGCTGTTCTTCAAAAGGCTAAACATAGTTACCATATGACCCAGCAATTCCATTTCTAGATTTATACCCAAGAGAAATGAAAGCACATGTTGATGCAAAATTTTGAGCATGAGTGTTCATAGCAGCATTATTCATGACAGCCAAAAGATAGAAACAACCCAAATGTCCTTTGTGCATGAGTGGATAAACCAACTGTGGTATAGCCATACAATGGACACCTGCTAAAATATGGATGAGCCTTGAAAACCTCATGCTAAATGAAAGAAACAAGACACTAAAGACCACATATCATACGATCCCATTTATATGACATGTCCAGAATAGGCACACCTATAGCAACAGAAAGTAGATTAGGGAACACCAGAGGCTGGTGTGGGATGGGGATGAGGACTTGGGAGGTGATGGCTAAGGGGGAATGAAAATGTCCCAAAATTGATCATGCAGTCAGTTGCCCAACTCTGTGAATATACTAAAAGCTGCTGCACTGTACACTTTAGATCGGGGGATTGTATGGTGTGTGAACGATATCTCAAGAAAGCTGTTATTTTAGCACAGGTGTGAACACGGAAAGTGAGTTCTAAAGGTCAAGAATGAGCTCTTCATACAAAGATCTGGGGGATGAGTGTTCCAGCCAGAAGAATCCCGAGGCATGAATCAGATTGGTTAGGAAGAGAAATCAGGCCAGTGCAGTTAGTTGAAGTGGGCCTGGGTAAAAGTGGTGAAAGCCAACGTCTGAGAGCTTGGTTGGAGATACAGCCTTGCAATTCATGATAAGGAATGTGGGATCTACTCTGAGCATAACGAAGAGCCGCGGGAGGCTCTGGAGCAGGAGAGTGACACATGACACCGGCCCAAGCAAGTTACGGGGCCACACCTAGAGGCAAGGGGGCGAGGAGGTGCAGTTCTGTCATGTACCTGGAAGAAGGAGAGCCAGAACTATTTGATTTTTATAAAAGGATTTTTATTTATTTATTTATTCATTTATTTATTTGACAGAGAGAGAGAGATGGGAAGAGAGAGCACGAGCAGGGGGAGAGGCAGAGGGAGAGGGAAAAGCAGACTCCTTTGCAGCGAGCCTGCCTTGGGGCCCGATCCCAGGACCCTGAGATCATGATCTAGCCGAAGGCAGATACTTAACCCACTGAGCCACCCAGGCGCCCCAGAACTATTCGGATAGAAGTACTAATGACAGCCACCCACTCCTGTGTCCAGACGCACCTACGATCTTGAATGCAGTTTCAGTTCCTAGAGCAGTATTAAGATCCCACACTGAGTTGGTTCTCCAGGGTCTGCTTTGCCTTAGGGCAGGGATTCTTAACCTGGGGGCTCACAGACCCTCAAGAGTTACATGCAGACAGTTCAGGAGGTCTGTGGAAAAAAAATTACCTCTTTATGGCCATCAACCTCTAGTTAAAAGGGTAAGTGTAGGTGACAAGCCACAGAAGTGTTAGCAGTACTTGTGACTTTATCAGTAATTGAAATCACAGAGATTTACAGAGGTGCCTGCCTGGGTGGCTCAGTTGGTTAAGTGTCTGCCTTCAGCTCAGGCCGTGATCTCAGGGTCCTGGAATCGAGTCCTGCCTCGGGCTCCCTGCTCAGCAGGGAGTCTGCTTCTCCCTCCCCTTCTGCCCCTCCCCTCGCTTGTGCTCTCTTTCTCTCTCTCTCTCACTCACTCTCTCTCAAATAAATAAAATCTTTAAAAAAAGAAATCACAGAGATTTACATATCATATGACAACTGTTGCAGGGATCTCGACATTTAACTTGCACTCCTTGAAAATTACGGTAATCATTAGAATTGCTGTTAGATCTTGTCATTTAAAAGGTTTTAGTAAAGAAGCCCATACGTCACCGTATCACAATTTAAACAATATTTTGGTAAATGTATTTCAGAACAATTGTTTTCCTTTGTAAGTCTACGTTATCTGAAGCATTTAAAAATAATATTCTGGAAAAGATCAGGAACTCCAACGTCCCTAGGGCGTCACTTTCACATTAGGTCCCTGCCCTGTCTTCTTTCAACTCACCCTGTGTTGCCTCCATGGCAGGTCTGCCAAGCATCATGGTCAACTCTTAATCTATGCCAGTACGTGGAGTTAAATAAAGCAGAAAACTTGGAAGCACGTTCTGAAGACTACCAGGTAGCATAGTACACTTGGGTGCTACTGAATGCCACTGCCAGTAAATGGCCCAGGCTCTGTCCTGCACCACCGCGTGGCAGAAATGTTGGCTTGACAAAGCCTGCCCCAGTTTACTGCTGCCTTCTGGGGCTGATCCTTTCACCTCTCTGGGCTCAGTTTCCCCATCTGTGCTAGGAAGGGTTTGGACTAGATGGTCTTCTTAGGGCCTGTCCAGCTCTGACAGCCCGAGTTGATGCTTCTGCCCCATCTTCTTCCATGCGCTCCCTAGAAGGAGGCCCAGGAGCCCTAGGAACCCCCTTCCCTTGGTACCAGGTTTGAGAGGCCTGCCAAGGTGCTTTCCCCAACCCCCATATGCCACCCACAGCCTCCCCTCCTTACCGTGGCCCATACAGCTCCCTCTGTCCAGAGCAGCCTCCCTATGTCTGTCAAGGACACAACCCCAAGCCGGGCATCATGACAAAGCTGTCACGGGTTACTCTCTGAACTCCCTCGGCACCAGGCATGATGCACTTTTTCCTGTAATCTTCTCGTAAGTATGCCTGCTGTCCCTGACTACGGTGTGAACTCCTCCAGGCAGGACCCAGCTTTCATTCCGTCCAGCATTCCCAGGGCCCAGCCCAGTTCTTTTATCAGTGGGCCTCAAGGCGAAGATAGATAGTGGCTGGTGTCATTCCTCAGTATAGTGCTGTGGTGGAGTGGGCGCTAAGGAACCAATCCCCCGGAGTCAAATCCTGGCTCTGAGACTTACGAAATGGGTTATTTTTTCCAAGTGACAACACATCTGTGCCTCGATATCTTCATCTATAAAATGGGGAAATAGTGCCCACTTCGTGTAAAGGTTAGGGAGCGAACACAGGTAGAGTGCTGGACACTTAAAACCATGAGTTATAATTTCTGTGTAAAAACACCATGTGCCAAGTTTGTAATCTTCATGACATACTTATGAAGTAGGTGTTATTATGGTGCTCCCCAACTTACAGATAGGGAAACTGATGCCAAGAGATGTCAGGCTCTTTGTCCCGGGTCAGAAAGAAAGCAAATGGCAAAGAGAGGATTCAAACCCAGGGTGAGTGGCTCCAAGGGCCATGCACTTAACCACTCTGCTAACTGCGCTGCCTTGCGACAGCTAGCACGATCGACTTTCTCCCGCCAGCACAGACCAATCATAGATGTGGAGAGAACTAGGTCAAACGGCAGGCTGCCTTCCTCTAGCTCACTTTCTGCTGCTCCCAGGTGCTTGTGATCTCCAAGGCACACATTTTTGTTTCCTCTTCCCTCCGGTTGACTTTCACAGTCTGACCCTGCTGAGTCCCGGCACCCCCATGCTGCCCCTGTATGCCCATCTGTGTTGCCCACCCAGTGGTCAGCAAGACAGTGAGTGAGATCAAGGAAGAAGAGTCCATCTGCTCCTTGTGGACGGACTGCTTAATGTGAGAAAAAGACTTGCCCACACATATTTGGATTTTCATGAATTTCCCTCTTGGCTATAACATATGGTACTGTCAAGAGGACAAATAAATTAATCCGGGTCTCCAAGAGTGAGTCCTCTGAGCCATTAACATTCCCAGCCCAATATCCCTGGTAGAATTATAGAGTGTTTGGGCTGCAGTAAGCCTGAGGGATGTCCAAATCTATTGTTACACAGAAGGAGGAATCAGGACTCGGAAAAGGAAGGGACTCATCAAGTGTACATAGTGAGTGGCAAATAAATATTTGTAGCAAGAGTGAAAAACTAATGACCCATATGCTTGAGAGGTGTGGGGACTATCTGAGATCATGGGACCAAGCTGTTCCTTGTCCCAAGTGCTTCATGCGAACCCCACACTCTGAACTCAGTAGCACTTTTTGTGGGGGCAACATTAAAAATATAAATGTTGGGACACAACAGCAGAGATTCTAATTTAGTTTGTCTCAGAGATGAATCCCACACATTGGTATATATATATTTTTAAGTTCCCAAGGTGATTCTAATAAGCAGCCAAGGTTGAGACCCACTGTTCTCAATCGATGCTTCTCAAGCTTGACTGCACACTAAAACCCTCTAGAACAGGTTTCACACACACACACACACACACACACACACACACCCCAGTGCCTGAGCTTCACCCCCAGAGATTCTTTTTTTTTTTTAGCATGGATCAAAGCAAAAACGCTGAGTTTATTGTTGAGAATTAGATTTGAGTAGCTAAGTCATGCTACTTTATTTTTTTTATTTTTTTAAATTTTATTTTATTTTATTATATTATGTTAAACACCATACAGAACATCCCCAGATTCCGATGTAAAGTTTGATGCTTCATTAGTTGCGTATAACACCCAGTGCACCATGCAATACGTGCCCTCCTTACTACCCATCACCAGTCTATCCCATTCCCCCACCCCCTCCCCTCTGAAGTCTTCAGTTTGTTTCTCATAGTCCATAGTCTCTCATGTTTCATTCCCCCTTCTGATTACCCCCCTTTTCTTTATCCCTTTCTTCCCCTACCAATCATCCTAGTTCTTATGTTCCATAGATGAGAGAAATCATATGATAATTGTCTTTCTCTGCTTGACTTATTTCACTTAGCATTATCTCCTCCAGTGCCGTCCATGTTGCAGCAAATGTTGAGAATTCATTCTTTCTGATAGCTGAGTAATATTCCATTGTATATATGGACCACAGCTTCTTAATCCAGTCATCTGTTGAAGGGCATCTTGGCTCCTTCCATGATTTGGCTATTGTGGACAATGCAGCTATGAACATTGGACCCCCAGAGATTCTGATTAATTCGTCTGAAGCGGGGCCCAGGCATCAGTGTTTTTTTCCAAAATGTGCCAGATGATTCTAGAACATAGTCAAGGTTCAAAACCAATATCCATTACCTGACAGAGGGTAATTGAAAAGAAATAACTCATAATTTCTCTACCTTATAAGCTCCATGAAGACAAAGAGTTTCATCTGTGTTGTTCACTGCTGCATCCCTAGCACCTAAAACAGTGCATGGTACATAGTAGGTGCTCAGAAAATATTTATTGAATGAACAAATGGTTTCATAGACTTTACAACCTTCCCACTCACCACCACAGGCAAGTCAGTTATAATCTCTCTGGGTCTATTTTGTTCATTTCTCAAATAGGAGTAATAACTCACAGGGCTGTCATGAGGACTGTATGAGATAACATATGTAAAAGTGCTTCAAAAATTAGGAAATGCAAAAATGCTAGTTAATTTCACAGAGAACATTTCAATTTCCTGCTTTTTCCCCCTGGCTCCACCAAGAAATTTTAACTCTCTCTTTAGTCCCACCAGATATAGTCCTGCTGAATCTCCTGGGTCCCACTAGAAAACCTTCCATTTGATACCTATCCAAACCCCAGCTCCTCCCTGATGGTGGTAAAAACACACCCCTCCCGCTCCTGGCCTTCAGTACAACCTACTCCCCATTCATTGTCGCCAGGAACATGGATAGAGGTTCAAATTCTAGATCCGCAACTTACTCCACAACTCTTAACCAAATTAGTTACTCTTCTCGGAGCCTGTTTCCTCACTGGGAAAATGGGGATAATAACGAAACTATATCACAGAATTGTTGTGAACAATAAATGAGTTAATGATTCACATATTGCCTGGCACATAGTGAGCTCTTAAAAAGAATATTAAAAGCCAGGGCTTTTTGGCCAAACGTTCTTTAATTTAAAAAAATCGGGGGAGGGGGTCATCTCAGTGCTAAAGTAAAGTGAAGTAATCTGTAACATTTGTCACATTTTCTGGTATCTGGAGTTGATTTGGCTGGTCAAATGGAAGTGAGAAAACATGCTATTCCCTCTTCCTGTTAGTCAGTCAGCAAATACGCATTGAGCACTTACTGCATACCAGGGCACTGAGGGAACACAAACACGGATAGGATACAGCCCTCATCCTTGTAGAGTCTGGTGAGGGACCTGAGCTCTTTTTTTTTTTTTTTAAGATTTTATTTATTTATTTGAGAGAGAGACAGAGACAGAGAATGAGTGGGTGGAGGAGCAGAGGGAGAGGGAGAAGCAAACTCCCTGCTGAGCAGGCGAACCCGACGTGGGGCTCGATCCCAAGACCCCGGGATCACGACCCGGGCCGAAGGCGGACACTTAACCAACTGAGCCACCCAGACTCCGCGGGACCTGAGCTCTTAAGAGAAAGGTCATAGCCTAAGCACCACTGTCAATTTGGCAGCAGTATATCCTGACTGCCAGCAAAAATATCTGGGAGCCAATAAACCATCTCTCGCATGTTCCGAGCTGCAGAGTATTGCTGATGGCAGAAATTACAGGACAGCTAAGGGCACTAACTAATAACAGATTTATTAGATACCATGGAAATGTTAAAATCAATACAAACCCTTATCTCCTACAAGGCCACTCAAGTCATTCAACAGCCGTTTGCAGTGTGCCTACTTCCAAACTAGATGCTAGGAAAGGAGGGATGAGTCAGAAGCTCTCCCTGTTCTCAAGGATGCTAATTCATAACAGTTTGGGGGTGATTTTTTGTTTAAAAAGCCTTTCACACACAGGATTTCATCTGATCCTCCTAATGAATAGAGAACAGAGGCTCAAGGGGTGCCTGGGTGGCTCAATCGGTTAAGCAGCTGCCTTCGGCTCAGGTCATGATCCTGGGGTCCTGGGATCGAGCCCTGGACTGGGCTCCCTGCTCAGCGGGGCATCCCCTTCCCCCCTCTACCTCCCCCCCTCCGCCCCGCTTGTTCTCTCAAATAAATAAATAAAATCTTCAAAAAAAAAAAAAAAGAAAGGAAAACAGAGGCTCAAATACTGGAATTGGGCTTACACCTAGGGCAAAATAAGTGAAGTAAGACAGGCTCATGACCAGCACTTCTCTCTCTCTCTGAAGGCCTGTCACTAGCCCACAACAACTAATGTAACTCGGATTCCTACTCATCTAAACTTATCAGGCTCCACAGGCCACCATGGGTCTCTCTTGGTTCCAAATTCCCACAGTCTCTAAGACAGGCTTTAAACTCTTTGGGGAAGAATGGTTAACTTCTAGCTTCCAGGTCATCTGAAGCCCAGGGACAGCCAGGCTGCTCTTGCAAGTTCCAAAGAAGGGGGTCCTGTTCCTTTCAAGAGTCGGTGAAGGGAAGGAAATAAAAATGAATTCAAGAAGAAGAGTCAATACATATTTGGCAGTCTCTGCCTCAACTATCTCCTCCCAAGCTGGGCCACCTGGAGGAACCACGGGGTTGCAAAAGGGAACGAGGCGCAGCAGAAGCATGGCAGAGGGAGTCAGAGGGGGCTGTAAAGAGGAGGGACTGCAGAGTGGGAGTCCTGACAGCTGAACAGGAGTTTTCTGGAAGACAAGAGAGAAAAGGGCTATGGAAGCCTCCCCTGCTGCTGTACCCTGTGCTTTTCATGTAGGACCCAGCAGCCTGCAGTGGGGTTGTCTCCTTCCATAGTGTCTTCCTAACAAAATGTTAAGACTCAAGAAAAAAGGTAGGTCTCATCGACTCAGTGTTATTAATGCCTGGCACCAGGCCTGGCACAGTCTTAGTGCCATGAGCTAAGGAGGAATTAGCCCTTGAAGCGAGCTCTAAATCACCAGATTAGAGATAAACGGCTTTCCTTTATTAAAAAACATGAAAATTAAAGGGCAAACTATTCCACCTATGCCCAAACTCACCATCAAAAAGCACATTTCGACAACACACGACGGTTTTTCAACAGATAACCGAACCATGAGGTGACGTCCACATTTTCCCATCCAGCGCCCAGAAGCAGTGAGCCCTCCCAACAGACAATTATCCCTAGTTGTTCCTCGGCCAGAGTAGACATTTAGCCTGGAGCCGCAGACAGGAGCAGCATGGCCCCCCTCCAAGAGCAGACAGCAGCCCATGCATCTGGAGGGTAGACGTTTTGTCACCATCAAGAGAAGCTCTGCCAGGAGGGATGCGGCATGGGTGGAGCTGGCAGCAGATGGGGTGAGTTAAAGAGGGTGGGGGCTCGGAGGGGGATTCTGTAAATTCCTCAGGAACGAGGTCCAGCTCTTACATGGATCTGGACGCCCGGTGCCTGGCCCAGCCCCGGGCACCACAGGACTGCCGGTACTGTTATGTGAGTTGTATGGTCAACAGGGCACCCTGCCAAGGGGTCTCCAGTTAGGGAGCAAACTCAGCCGAGCCCAATGCCCTGAGTGCACCCAGAGAAAGGGCACCTTTATGTAATTACTAGGCCCAGGAAGGGCGACTTTTAAAAACTGTTCCACCCAGAGGATGTTCTCATTTCCAACAGCTAGAACCAGAACAAATGAGTTTTTCTTAACCACTATGCTCAGAGAATGTGCCTTTGTTCCTAAAAAGTGGGGGAGGTTCCTTTAGGTTCCCCCAAAGCAGGTGGGTTTTTCTCAATGGTCCATCCAGAGAGGGCCCCCCCTTTTGCCAGCCCTTTACCTGGAGGGGACATCGATTTGCCATATACACCACCAGCTCCCACTGGCATCTAACAGGAGTCCAGTGCATGTTTGCTGGGACGGACAGAGTCCTCACCTTCACCGTCTCTTCCCCCTCCCTCACCACCTCCTCCCCACGTGCATCAGAGAGATTTGAAACTACAGGCACCAAATGGAAAACCTCTGTGTAAGTCAATAATGCTTCTTTCCTAAGTCTACCGTTTTCATTAACTCTGAGTTATGGGGAGAAAAGATCCCACTGTGCTATTTCACAATGGGGAGTAAACGTACATAACTCGTTATTCCGAGAGGTAATACAGGCTAGAAATTAGAATACGGTGACACTCAGCTATCCAGAATCCTCAAGATGTGAGTCTCTCTTAACAGCAAAGTTTCCTGGGAGCTGGAGCTTCCCCACTTATTAGTACTGAATTGCTTCTTCAATTTTCACCATTTTGGGTGGAACTCTTCCTGAAAACACACCTCTCAGCCTTCTTACACGGATTCCTTGGATGAGGCTGCTTCCTCTTTTTTTTTTTTTTTTTTTGAAGATCTTATTTGAGAGAGACAGAGACAGCACAAACAGGAGGGACAGAGGGAGAGAGAGAATCTCAAGCTGACTCCACGCTGAGCATGAAGCCCGACTCAGGGCTTCATCCAAGGACCCTGAGATCATTACCTGAGCTGAAATCAAGAGTCGGCCACTTAACCAATCACGCCACCCCGACGCCCCATGCTGGCCTCTTCCTAATGCCTTGTTTGCCAACTTCGGCATCAGTTACTGCTTGAGAGGTAAACTAGAGGAGCTGCCTTTAGCATCCTTCCCCTCTGATACTAAAAGTGCCCCCATGATTCTCCCCCCTCCCTTGTCCCTCTTGTCCCAGCCATTTCCTGGGGGACTGCCCTTTCCCAGCCAAAGTGGTTGCCCCAGGACCCAAAATAGCCCCAGGAGAGGTTCTGCACTGGGAGTCACTGCAGCCACCAACCCTGCACATGCCTTTGGACCAGTCCTCTTCCTTCCTCTGGGCAGCTGTTGGCCTAGATGCGCTTTCTAGAACTCTTATTTCTACTGGAATCATGAAGGGGAAAAAACTTGAAGATAAATACTTTTTCTTGTCAATTGCATTTGTTGAAGTAGGTAATAGGTTTAAAAAATGCTAAATGAGGGGCACCTGGGTGGCACAGCGGTTAAGCGTCTGCCTTCGGCTCAGGGCGTGATCCCAGTGTTATGGGATCGAGCCCCACATCAGGCTCCTCCACTATGAGCCTGCTTCTTCCTCTCCCACTCCCCCTGCTTGTGTTCCCTCTCTCACTGGCTGTCTCTTTCTCTGTCAAATAAATAAATAAAACCTTTAAAAAAAAATGCTAAATGTATCGGTACAGCTGCTCTTGCTATTATGTGCTATTATTAACGCAATAATCTACCTGCACAAGATCGTGTGCCGCATCAGAGAATGTGGAAAAGCATGCAGTCAGACCTAGACATTGATTCAGAGGCAACCATTTCAACTCCTATTTGTGATTTCTGGCATAGTGTAGTTTGGAACACTAAATATAAAAAAGTAGAAGTTTCTTTCCTCTTCCCTGCACTCCAACAACCCTGTGTATAGGAGACTCTATATTCTCTTGCAAAGAGAAGTAACTTCAGGTTGACCTGATGTAGGGATCTAACCCAGTAAGGTCATGTGTCATATTAAGTGGCTGCAACATAAAAAAACAAAAGTACCATTCTTGTCTAAAATGTTAGTGGTTTTGGGGGCACTGGGTGGCTCAGTCGGTGAAGCATCTGCCTTCGGCTCAGTCATGATCCCAGGGTCCTGGGATCGAGCCCCGTATCAAGCTCCCTACTCAGCGGGAAGCCCGCTTCTCCCTCTCCCTCTGCCTGCTGCTCCCCCTGCTTGTGCGTGCCCACGCATGCTCACTCTCTCTCTGTTAAATAAATAAATAAAATCTTTTTAAAAAATAAATAAAATAAAATGTTAGTGGTTTTTGATGACATGTTAATAACCAAAAATGTACAATAAAACACGATTTACTTTACCTTAACATGTTTGTTCTTTTTATTAATAAAATAAAATAGCTTCATTTTAAAAATTTCTTTTGTTCTCTTATAAAGTTAAAAAATATATTACCTAAAGGTATTCTTACTGCTTACCACTAATTCATCCGTGAGACCATTTTCTGTCACTTCATTTAATCTAAACCTGCATTATTGTTCATGCTCAGTATCCATAAATATATTGCAATTTTCCAGGGACCATGTGGTCAAATAAATTTGGGAAGCTCTGGCCAGGACTCTTCCAGTTTTAGCCATCTATACCATAACAGTGTTTCTCAACCCTGGCTGCACATCAGAACCACCTTGGGATCTTTGAAAAAATCCTAATTCCTGGGCCTCATCACCCAGAAATTCTGGCTTTCCTGGTATGGGTTGGGGCCACGCATTCGTAATTTGTTTAAGCTCCCCAAGTAATTTGGATTTGCAGCCAGGGTCTAAATTTCTGGGTGTAATTAAAAAATGGAAAAAAATGCAATCAGCCAAGCAGTGTGAAGGATTCTACCCTGGGAGGTAACTGAAGTTCCTGGTGGTTTGGGCATGTTGTAGACAATACCGAGGTGTGTTCATGACGTTGAGACTACCTGGTCATGAGGTCAGGGCTTACTCACTCCATATCCATGCTGGTAAGAGTTAGGCCTGTTGGACCCTTGGGCAAACTGCCAAATACGTCACTGAAACCACCTTAGGCCCCATAAGTTTCTTGTTGAGAAGGTGTTTCTTCACCAATAAAGCAAGCTGGTTCTGTATAACTGGTGAGTGAAGCCAGGAGCCACGCAGACCTCCCAAGGGAAGAGGTGAGCAGAGCCAGCAGGACTCCTGGAGAACAGCTTTGCCCAAGGCAGGGGACGCTGCCTAGCTGCACGGCCAGCATCCGTCCTCCGCTGCCTCATCAGAACGCTTTGCTGGCATCCCAGCCTGGCGGGTCCTGTGGTCAGCCAGTGCCACATATTCTGTGATAATAAACATCTCATAGCTGCCAGGACTCTTGGTGGTGCCTCGGCTTCGGTTCCAAAGAATGTTTTCCCCCTTGGCTGGCAAGGCAGTGAACAGATGTCAGTGGGGGAGAATGAAGGGAGGGGTCAAAGGAAAGGAAAATCCTCGGGTTGGGAGAGATGAGCTGACAGCCTCAAAAGCTAGATGCTGCTCCTCCATGGGCACACAGGCATTCTTTACATATTCTGGAAAAGGGAAGAATGGCTGCAATTCCGAGATGTCTAGGAAACATTCTTATTATAACTTCATCTTGACAGTATCCCCATCCATGGATTTCAAACAGCTTCATGGAACGTTAGCTCCGTAAGTTAGTATTTAGCGATCATGTGTGTGATCATGGTGTATGCACCAGGCAATTTACCTACGTTATTTTGGATCGTCACAACAACCCTCTGAACTGGGTTAACATTAACCCCCTGTTACAGCTGAGGGAGTGTGGCTCAGAGACACCAGAGTAAGCTAGTAAGCGCTAGGCAAGGGGGACTTAAACCCACAGCTGCTGATTCCAAATCCCAAGATCCTCTTCCTTAACACGTCATTCACTGGGGTTTTTTTCCTACTTACTAAAAGTAATACATGTTCGGGACGCCTGGGTGGCTCAGTTGGTTAAGCGTCTGCCTTCTGCTCAGGTCGGGATCCCAGGGTCCTGCGATCCAGTCCCACATCGGGCTCCTTGCTCAGTGGGGAGTCTGCTTCTCCCTCTGCCTGCCACTCCCCCTGCTTGTGTCCTCTCTCTCTGACAAATAAATAAATAAAATCTTTAGGACATTTGGGAAAATGTGGAAAGGTATAAGAAAAACATAACACGCACTCCCATAATCTCATAAAGATAACCACTGTTCCTTTTGTTATCATCGTTATCACCCTGAGATAAGCATTGTCAACATCAGGGCATATGCCCCTCCAGTTTCTTTTCCGTAAACATGGGCTTTATTTTGGATAATACCATACATGCGACCTTATGCCGCCTGGCCTTTCCATTTAGCATTATCACTATACATTTGGGGGTTTTTGTTTGTTTTTTTAAGATTCATTTATTTATTTGAGAGAGAGAGAGAGACCGCATGCTAGTGGGGGGGAAGGGCAGAGGGGAGAGGGAGAGAGAGAATCATAAGCACACGCCCCACTGAGTGCAGAGCCCACTCGGGGCTTGATCCCATGACCCTGAGATGACGACCCAAGGCCTAAACCAAGAGGCCAGTGTTTAACCGACTGCGCCACCCAGGTGCCCCATGGCTCTTATATTTGTTTTAAGGCTGAGTTTTCTTAGCTGTCTAGGATTCTATCACACAGACCTGTCCAAATTTACATAACTATGCCCCTGTTGTTGAATGTTGAAGTTATTTTCACTTTTTTTCCAGTCAATACAAATAACCAACAGATGCAGGGAGCATCCTCAAATGTTTTCTCCAGAATATCTGAGAGCGTAAAGGCCCGGAAGTGGAATTACCAGATCAGAAGGGATAAGAGTGCACAAGGCCAGCTCAGGGATTGCTGACAACTGTGATACATGGCCTCCTCCAAGAGCTGGGAGAGCCCGAGAGCTGTTGATAAAGGAGACCTCACTCACTCCCCTCGGGGCCAGCTAGTTAGGGAGGGTAATATGAGTTTGGTTATTTTGAATATCTTCAAAATCTTCTTTCTTAGAGTCTGACTATAAATTGCCAGGCAGTTAATTATGCTTGTTCTCCGAAGCAAATTTCAGTCAAAATAAAAAGAGCTGAATCATTTTTTTCACCTCATCTCCTCTTGAGTCCATTTTCCAAAGAAAAAAGCATTCTTCTGATTTTCCCCCTAGATGAATCACAGGTCAGTCTTAAGAATCTATGCTATTTAGAAAGAAAAAAGAAAAGATACGGTCAAACCTTCCAGCTCCCCACTCACAAAAAAAGAAGAGGCCACGTAGTCTCTGGCTTTTTCTCCCTCTTTCTTTCTCACTGTGGCTTGGAGCCCCTCCTGGCCTGGACTTCTTAGGGGGACCCAGGACCTGGCTCTACGTGAAGCAGGTCTCATCTGCCTAAGGACGGTGGAAACTTGAACGCAGATCAAGAAAATCCGCATTTACTATTACAACTTCTCTTTAACCTTCCCAAGACTCTCTAGTATCCAGCTCCTTGGCCAGCAAACAGGATGTGAGGGCTTCCCCACCTCACCTCCCCACTGAGGGCTCATCCTGAGTCAAGAGGCGCCTTGCACCCTCTCGTCCTGAATCACTTGAGTGAGGCTCCCCCCGCCCCCACTGGCCCTCTCACATACCCTAGGCCCTGCACCGGCTACTTCCTACACCAGGAATTCCCTCCTCCTCCTTCTTCAACTGGCCGGCTCCAGGTCACCCTTCAGAATTCAGACATCACATCATCCTGGAAGTTTTTACAAGCCTCCAGGCTGAGTCAGGTGTACCCCCTCTGCATTCCCTTGACCCCCAGGCTTGCTACCACAGCAGTACGATGATTCCATGTTCCCCATGCTGGACTGTAGGGCTGCATTCCAGTTAGGCTGTGTGTCCCCCAAAACCAGCACGGGGCCAGGACCAGAATCAGGTGCTCAGGAAATATGTGATGGCTAGGGGTGCCTGGGTGGCTCAGGTCATAATCCCCATGTAGGGCTCCCTGCTCAGCGGGGAGCCTGCGTGTCCCTCTCCCTCTGCCCCTCCCCCCACTCGTTCTCTCTCTCTCTCTCTCAAATAAATAAATAAAATCTTAAAAAAATAAGTAAATATGTGATGGCTTGGAAAAAGGGACGAGTGGAACTTAATAGACATTTATTAAGTGCGTGTTAGATGCTGAGCACTATTTCAGGGGCTGGAGGAACAGCAGTAAAACCAGATGAAGATCTCAGGGCACCTGGGTGGCACAGTCAGTTGAGCATCTGACTCTTGGTTTCGGCTCAGGTCCTGGTCTCTGGGTCATGGGATTGAGCCCCACGTTAGGCTCCGAGCTCAGCAAGGAGTCTGCTAAGGTTTGTCTCTCCCTCTCCCTCTGCCCCTCCCCATGCACACACGTGCGCTCTCTCTCTCTCCAATAAATACATTTTTTAAAAAGCAGATGAAGATCTCTGCCCTTGAGGGGCCCACTTTCTATGGAGGAGCTCACACTTTAGAGAGGGAGGAACAAAGAGCTGCCCAATTGCTCAAAGCTCCCAAGTTAAAAGACAGATGCCTAGTGGTCTTGAGGCATGTTCAGACACTGTCTCGCACACGGAGCACCTTGCTGCAAGCCTCCTCTTGCAAACACTTAGTTAACACACCTCCTACTTGTGGCATTATTAACGTCGCATCGTCCGTTAAGATATTACCATCTCGCGCACTCTAACTTGAAAACTTCATGAGAGCTTATCGGAGTGAAGTCATGGAATTCTGGGGAGCAGGAAAGAGCTGATGGCTTGAACCATCAAGGTGAGGCTAGTGGCTTCCAGCTGAAGAGAAGATGACTCTAGAGGGCCATGGAGTTATCACCAGTCTGTGAGTCTGCAGAGCCACCAAGCGTGGTCCACCGACAACAAGCACAACTCCGCCTGTGTGTAAAAACAGGCCATCAATTTTAAATCTACGAATTCATGTAAAAGCACTGCTGAATTCACAGCGGCAGTCTGTCACTGTTTGGCTTTTATTTTTGTTTGTACCATAGGGGGTTCTAAGAGTCCAAGTTCCGTTCTTGGACCCCAAACCAGACTGAATGGAAAATCCCCAGGGGTGTGAACTGGGGTCCTGGTTCTGGCGATCAGCTCTCCCACAGCTGGAGAAGGAGAGGACCTGATGCCCTGGCAGCACGTGCTGGTGTGGTAGGGAAAGAAATGGCACCCACCCTTGCAGTGAGAGCTCTTTTCTTTTTTTTTTTTTTGAGACGGG
>NC_048238.1:52966949-52990923 GCF_002007445.2 Ailuropoda melanoleuca | reverse complement strand
GGGGGGGGGGGGGGGGGGGGGGGCGGGGGAGGGTGGACAGGAGGGACAGAGGAAGTGAGAGAATCTTATGTAAACTCCACACTGAGCGTGAAGCCCAACGAGGGGCTCCATCTCACAACCCTGAGATGCTGGCCTGAGCTGAAACCAAGAGTCAGACGCTTCACCAACTGAGCCACCCAGGTGGCCCCAGTGGGAGCTCTTTGAAGGAAGAGACTGGGTCTTATTTACCTCTGAGTCTTTAGCACTCACAGGGGTGAGGGGGGAAAGGTTCTGGGACCCAGACAAAGTTGTGTCCTCTTTGCAAGGCTAGAAGGCAATGCTCTGAGGCTAAGGTGATTTGAGGCCTCCACAAAGGGTATATAGAGCAGCAAAGCTAGTAAGCCTGTTAAGCTTCTTAAGCTTTGAAGAATAATAAATCCATACCTTGGAAACGTGTATGCTAAATACATTTTTGGTAATAATTTTACTTTCTCATTCCTTGATTTTTAATAAAAGTGCCTTTGGTAATGCCAACCAGTCTCTGCTATAATAACAGAAAATAGTCATGATGTGGGTGTGTGACAAGGAGTGTCCACAATTGGATTAAAAGCTGTAAGGGAAAATAGCAAGTATAAAGACAACAGAAGGATTATGAGTGAAGAAAGACCCTACTGGAAAGGTGACCTTCAGAAGACCGTGTCGGGGTCACTGGCCCAGCCACCCCTTCCCACCTGAAGCTTCTTTTTCTAAGCTATTTCCTGCTCAGAGCTTAAAGGAGACTATGTTTAACAAGGGAGGCTCTTGCCTCATATCTATTCCCTACATGATGCAAGGCTGACCTTCCTTCCTCCTCTCCACCTCCAGCTCACCCACCAAGTCCCAACTACAGAAACCATAGGGAGCCTGTCCTTTAGAGCATCCCTCAGTTTGTAAAGGTAGCAGGAGTCATTCATTATCCTGGACAAGTTCCAGCCGGAAAAACTGCCAGGCCGGTGACTCTCAGTGAACAACTGATTTTGAACTTAGCAGCACAGAGCACTGGCTTCGATGTCAAAAGGCCTGGTGTCTAGATCAAGGCTTCCTGCCATTTATCTGCTGTGTGACCTAGCGGGTGCCACATTCCTCAAAGGGGAGATTAAGCATGTGCTTAGACCACCAACAACAGGAGTACAAAAGAGAGAATGAAAAAAATCTATAAGCCATTTTAATTTCAACATACACGTGGAATTCTGAGTAATCTCAAAAAATAACATTTTATTTAATTTTTTTAAGTAGGCTCCACGCCCAATGTGGGCTCGACATGCGGCTTGATGTGGGGCTCGAACTCACAAGCGTGAGAACAAGACCTGAACCGAGATCAAGAGTTGGGCACTCAACCGATTGAGCCACCCAGGCGCCCCCCAAAATAGCATTTTATCTGAAGGTTTACCAGTGCCCTCATTTTGAATTACGTATGGGGAGACACTATAAGCTTTTCAGCACTTAGGGCTGCAAACGGTCTTGGATCCAGCTGGGTACCTTTGGACAAGTCCCTTCCTTGTTCTGGACCTCAGCAGTCAAGTGTTAGGACACCCACAATGGCTAATGACCGAGTTTTTGGTGCCACATGGTATAAACCCATGCCACCCAAACCAGAGAAGTAGGGGGACAGATGACGCAAATTAACCGCTCTCCTCCTGACACCTAATCAACTTCATAAAGGTCAAAGTTGAGCCCAAGAGCCATAACTTGAATCTTCTCCAATTACTCCACTATTCTGTCATCCTGACGCTTTTATCACCTTAGCTGCTCACGTGTCCAAAAAAAAGGAGAAGATTAAATTTCTTGTTTCTAAAGTGGAGGGAATTCTAGTGGACATTTTGGTGTCCAAATATCCAGGGAAGAAGCTTTCAACACATAGAAATACCACGAAGCAGACCAGGAATTTCATGGTATTTAAAAGAAAATGGGCTTGCTCACCCGCCCCACTCTGTCAGGCCATTGTCCCCAGGGTCTCTGGGGATGACAGGTAGGACAGAGACAAAGTGAGCTCTGGCAAAGTGCCTGTTCCAAGTTCCCAAAGGCCCCCCCTCCCCTACTCCATCCATCTCAAGCAGGCCATATCCCTTCCTCAGTAGCAATGACGGTCAGGTTCAGGGTCCATGACACCTCATCTAATGGGAATCTGGCTGCAGTGTAAAGGTGCAGCTTTCATTTTTCTCATCTCCATGTAGATTTACAAGTCTCCCCTCACCCTGGAATTATGATTTAAACATAAATAAACCAGCTGTCCTTTCTGATTTGGAGCCAAAGTTGCCACAAAGCTGGAAAACCAAGAGGCAGGAATTTTACATAAAGATGAAGAGGGAGTTTCCACCATCGACCCAACTGGCTGTATTCAAGCCAAAATAATTGCAAGAAGGAACAGAGCATCTTTCCCACAGCAAGTTCATAGGCTAGCATAACACGATAGCTCCCCAGTGTTATTAAACATACCTAGATTTATCTAGCGCTTTGGTGACTTCCTTCCTCGCTCAGGAGATATTATACCCCTAGGCCAATAGCCTGATTGCTTTTGTAATTATCATCTAAGCACCTACAAACATTCCATAGATCTCTGAGGGAGGAATTGGAAAGCCTGGATTGACTCAGCATATGGCATCAGGCATGGAGCGATTTCCCTCTGGCTTTGACCATGCCATTCTTGAGATGAAGAGCACAGAGTACAGGACACGAATGCAATAAGACAGGTCCCATTCAAAGCCAGTTGCGAGGAGAGACTCCAGTTGTAGGCAGGGCCATGCCAAGGGTGTGGCAACAGCCACAGATCCATAAGCAATGGAGCCTGGTGTAATCCTTTAGCAAGCCCTCTCCTCCTTCCAACCCCCATCCCCCACCTCATGCTGGTTACAAGAGCTTCTAGGGCAGTCTCAAAGGGGTTCAAGTTACCAAAGAACAGCCTTCGGTGGAGGGGGAGGTGTTCCCAAGCAACCAGCCCAGCCCAGTCCCACCCTTATAACCTTGAAGATGGTGGGGCTGTGACCCCTGGCTATATAGAGGAACACCTCGGACTCCCTCAGCATCAACTTTCTCCTCCTCCATCTCTCTCTCCTCTCCCTGCTGCATCCCAGCCCCCCCCCCCCCCCCCCCCCCCCCCCCCCCCCCCCCCCCCCCCGCCGGTAGAAGCACGGGGTCTGGTCTCTGCAAGCCTGAGGGCTCTGGGCCAGTCTGACTTGCCATAGCTCCCGTAGGTGGCGGCCAAGCTGTCCCTGCAGGGAGGCTACAAGCTGCTGGCCTGTCAGGTGTCATTCACTCCGGTTACATGGCTTCCAAACCTTCCTCCCTCCTTCCCAGGTCTTGCCTGCCCCCACGGTCACAGAAATAGCTGAAGGAAGAATTTGGGGGAAATCCAGCCAGATGGAGGATACATAGGGTAAAATGCTGACTGGGGAGCACTGACCACTGGCAAGATGGTCAGTAAAGGAGTAGGAGCGCTAAGAGAAAAAGCACCGGGAAGAAAAAAAAGACAAGACCTGACAACAGTAAAAATAAAAAAAGAGGGGGTTGATATTTATTTGGGGTCAAAATATAGTCTGTAGCCTGCTGAACACCTTGTTGAAGCTTATACCCGAGCAACGAGGGGGTGGCCAGATGGCGCACTGATTATGCTCCCCCACTCTCCTTGCATTTGGCACTTATGCTCAGATCATTGCCGAGAAGGCCTAATTTAAGTGATACGCAATCAAAGCACCTGAAAAGTGTGCAGTGGGAACCTTGAGGGGAATCTAGGGTAGGGCATCAGACCAGAAAATGGAAAGCCAGAACTTCTCGCCAAATTAAGGTAGCCACGTTCCATTTGTGCAGGAGACCCTCAGGGCCTCTGAAGAAACATGGATGTCCTCAGAAAAGTGGACACACCAAAGACAAGAGATGTCCACTCTCCCGGCTCCTGCGAGCTGCAAAGAAACCAAACCAATGCAATTTCTCCTCAGAGTTGCTCCCTTTCTTGAAAAGATATCCATTGCACAAAGCCATCTCCTTCTAAACCAGCAGATTACTGGAGAGGGCTAGGTCCCAAGGTGACTTGGTGAAGCCATGCCTTCCCTCATGTGGAAAGGGCTCTCCAATTCAGTGGACGGCAAGGTCCAAGTTGGAAAAGCAGAGCCTCCTTTCTGTCCTTAACTTACCCTGCTGAACTCAGTAGGTGGCTCTCTGTAAGCTATGTGGGGATTCTGAAAACTACTCCCTGAGCTGACTTATCAAATTTCTCCTAGGCTAATCCTGATAGTCAGTGGGACCCCGGCAAAAAAAAAAAAAAAATCAACAGTGACCTTCTCACCCTCTTTGTCAACTGAGAACTAACCAGACCTAGGGCCCCAGCTTTCTTGGTTCCCTGCCACGCAGAGGTTTCTGGTCCCATGTCTACATTCCATCTGGCAGTCATCTGTGTCTTCCACCGTCCTGTTCACACACAACCCAGTTCATTTTTCTCCACTAGTGACCTCCACCATCTACCTCAGAAGTCCCGGACCTCTCCCAAGAGGGGTCCCAGGGCCTCTGACTCCTGTCTTACTGGAAAGGGTCGAGGCAAGGTGGTGCCTGCAACGGAGAGGGGCTGGCCCAGACGATCCTTCCCTAAAGCAGCTGGAGTCTTGCGCTCAAAAGCCAGCCAGTAACCACCTTCTGCCTCCATCTGAAACTTTCTGGTCACATTGCTCCTTCTCTCCCGTTTCTGGTGGTGCCAATTGGCCCTGGTACCTGGCATGCCCCAGCTGTGGTCAGCATTTCCAGCACATTCAGTCCCCTTGCTTTCAGCACAAGTTCCACACTCTAAGGGAGCAGCGCATTTCCACGAAGTAAGGATTCCCCATTCAAGGTGCCGGAGTCCAAAGTAGTAAGGGTCAAAGGCTCGCACTGCCCTGCCACCCTCTCACCCTGCGTCCTCAGCCGGGGCACCACTGGGTTTCTCAGGCATGGCTAACTCTTAACGAATCGTGAAACTGATGACAGTCACTTTCAGCGGTCCTCTCAAGCAAATCTGTGCAGCCAGACCCTAGGGGTACGGGTCAGCGAAGCCGGAGGCCGTCTCTCCTTTCCCCCACACCCCTCGGGCCACTCCTGGCGCAGCGACCCCGAAATCGCGGGGAGAAGCAGGCGGAGGGCGCTCCGACACTCCTCTGAGTGCCAGCCGCGAACACGCCGCGGCGCGAAGTTGCACGGGTTTAAATGCAGCAGGCACCTCCGCTGAGCTCCCGCGGCCGCGTAGGTGGCCCGCGGCTCGGGCGCGCTTTCCGAAGCGGCCGAGCTCCTAGCCTGGAGCAAAGACGCCAGCGGCGCGGCCATTTGGTTCCCGACGCCGCGGAGACGGGGACGCCTCGGGCCTGGGGACGGCGCCGAAGCCGTCCCGGACCCAGTGGCTCCCGGGAACCCCGCAGGTCCCCCCTCCCGCCGTGCTCTCCCAGATCCCCAGAAAGCGGCCGCGCACCCCAGCCCCGAAGGCACCGGGTCACTCAGGACGGCGCGGCCGGCTCCAGAAGCAGGAAGTTCCAGAGGGAGAGCGGCGGGTGGGGAGTCAAGGAAACGGGATCCCCTCACTCCCGGCGGGGAAGGGAGAGAAGGGAGGAGGAGGGGCAGGGAGGGCCGGGGACGGGTGGGCGCCGAGCCGGGAGCCCACTGGCGCCCCCAGAGGCGGGGTAGACGCGGGGCCGGGAGCCGCCCGGGCGCGGTTTACCTAGCTCTCCCTCGTCGTCCTCCGGGCCGAGCAGGCGGCAGGGCAGGCGGCGGCGGAGGCGCACAGTGCGCCGGAACAGGCTGTCGGTGCGGCGCCCCAGGGCCAGCAGGTGCCCCTCGAGGTCCTCGAGCAGAGCCAGCGAGTGGCCGCAGAGGTCGGCGAGCTGCCGGAGCAGGCTGAGCGCGGCCAGGTGGCTCACGTCGCAGAGCTCGGTGAGCGGCTGCGGCGGGTTGCGCGGGCATAGGCGCTGGGGCACCACCGTGCGCCTGTAGAACGGCATTCCGGACGCGGACGCGGGCAACCAGCCCGGCGGCGCAGCCGGCTCACCCGGAGCGGCGCCCCTGGTCCGAGCGCCCCTGAGCGGCGGCCCCAGCTCCGGGTGTAGCAGGCCCCGGGCGCGGGCCCGCGAGTGAGCGGGCGCCAAAGACGCCAGGCGGGTGGGCGGGCTGACGGGTTCCCAGCCTGGAGCGCCGCTCCCCCCGGGGCTGCACACTCGCTGGAGCCACCAGTCCCTCTGACTCTGGTTCGCTGGGCTCCTCCTCCTCCTCCCCGCCTTTCTCCACCTCCTCCTCCCTTGCTCTGCTACTTCGGGATCCCCCCACCCACCTTTTTTTTTTTTTCTTTTGCGGTCAGAGATTCGCAGATTAACGCTTGATCCGGGAGAGGAGGGAAAGGGAAGTAGGAGTAAAAAGAGCGAGCTGGAGAGTGAAACTAGGAATGTCTGCGTTAGGAGGTGTGTGTGTGTGTGTGTGATGTTCGGTACAGTCTGTGTGCCCGCGTCCTCCTGCGGAGCTCGAGTCTCAGTACTGCTGGTTAAAAGTTGTGTTCTGCTTTGTTTCTTTAACTTAAACTTTTTCTCCATAAATAATAAAAATTCAGGCGCTCCCGCGCCCACGCCAGCAAGTAACCGGTGGAGACCCACCGAATAGTCTGATTTCATTCATCTAGCTTTCCCTTCCCAAACATGGACTTGGCGCCACGCACGGGCTGGACTAGGCTGTGAGTACAGCTTTCTAGCGCCCAGGGGCTTGGAAACGAGGAGGAAAGAACCAATGATCTTACTGCACTGTCAGGAGGGTAGTGCCTCTGGGTACTCTCACAGTGCCTGGACTGCTGTAAAAACTCTGGAAGGAATGAATGAATGAATGAATGAATGAATGAAAAGAAACCCATTCTCTGGAACAACAGATTCAGTTCAGATGGAGGGACGCTGCGCCATATTTTATGGAGAAAGAGAGCCCAGGACCACCTTCATCTCTGGCCCCACTGGGCTCCTGAGATGCCCGTGGAACAGGCCCTGGGGTAGGGATGCTTGCAGGAAACCCTGTAGTCACGTCCTGATTTCTCTCTATTGTAGAAGTTACAAGAGAGGGACGCACTGACTGATGTCCTCAGAAAAGCAGAATGCCTGAGTGTGTGTATGTCTCAGTGCACTTGGGGAGTTTCCACTCCAAACACTTAATTTCAACACACTGAGCTCCCATCTGATTTTGCTCTAAACCACTTTGACTTTGGTGTGGTTCCATTTCTTCCTTCTGGTAATTCTCTCATCTCTCCTCCCAAAAATGCTCCCATCCTTATAATCCCTTATAATCTATTAGTAAAATACCTCGAACAGGCTATGTGCATCTGCACTAATGATCCTGAGTGTGGCCTGTTTTCAGTCATTCCTTTACAGAATTGTCCCTCGAGCAGTCCAATAAGGCTCTACAAACAGTTAAGAGTAATCTGATTACCCTTCTTAGCAAATATCTGTTCCCTGCTCAGTAAATTGGAACATGAATACTAAAAAAGTTGGGTTCTATTACAAAAAGAAAAAAATGGGCAAAAGACAACCCCTCTTCTGAGCTGTTAAATCCAATTGCAGAACGGGGACCTAAAAGTCTGTATTTGGCAAACTCAAACCTGAGCCAAGAGAGTGACTGGCAGGAAGTAGGGACTTGGCTAGACTCTCCAGGGATACTTGTCCTTGACCTATGAGCTGTTTAGACTGATCTTCATTTGGGAGAAAAAGAAATGAGGTACAAGCAGATTGAAAGAGACTGTGTGGGCAGAGCTTCGCTGCCTGAGGGTGGCAGGCCTGGGCTGGGCCTGGTGTCTGAGCCGACCTCACGACCTCACGACTTTGATTCCTGAAGCTGATGAATCTTTCAGGGCTCTATAATAACAAGCTCAACTCCAAGCAAATCAGCATTGGCCCCACACCCTTCCCCCCCAGCCCAGTCTGTTCATTCCAGCCTCTTCAATGTGCTGGCCCTGGCTTTCATCAAGGAAACATCAAGGACTTACAATGGGGCCACCTCAGAACAGAGCTCCTCCTCCCTTCCCAGGACCAGAGCTGGACTGCACGTACTGTGGAAGAAGTCAAGCGAATGTAAGTTTTCACCTTCCTTCTTATCTCCAGTCTCTTCCCAACAGGAAAACGAAGACCTTGAGCGAGAGGCAGATCTGGATGTAGAGAGCCCCCGGGAAGGAGCGCAGGGGGCTCAGCTCTGGTCTGTGGAGGGAGAGCTGGGGTTCTAGAAGTGCCACATTCCAGCCACGCTGTCCCAGGCAGGTAAGCAGCTAAGATGAAGGGCCCCGTCCCATACTCCCATATCACCCATCATTGTCTTCTCCCGTTAGACTGTCAGCTCCATGAGGGCAGGAACTGTGTCTGTCTTGCCCAATCCTGTATGCCCGGTGCCAAGGCCAGTGACTGGCACACAGTAGGTACTCAGAAAACATATGTTGATGAATGAGTAAATAAAGCTGGATTATAGGAAGAGCCCCATATGAAGAGCTTTACTAAAGGATTTCACCAGGCCAAAGAGCCAGTAGAGAGTCACTGTGGATTCTGGAGCAGAACACTGCCTGATGTGGGGAAGGCGATGCTCGAGAACCTCAAGAACTTTCCATCTGGAGGCAGTGGGAAGAGGCAAATGTGAAGGGCATGACTGCTATGTCCCACTTGTACCCACAGCCCCAGAGCTGAGGAGCCAGACTTTGATTTGCCTATAACCTTGGCACTGCACATTCCAAAGGAGAGAGAGGGAAGGTGCCAAGGGGAGAAAGGAGAGGACCCTAACAAGTCAGACCTGAAAATGCTGGGTGCTTCCCACCCACCCACCAACTCCCAGACTCCAGACTGATAGCTGTTCGTCGGTCACTGTGCTCAGAGTTCCAAACTGAGCCTAAGCTGGGCCCACTTGTGCAACTGGACATGGGTCTGGCCTCAAAGCAGTGACTGGAAAAAGAGTGGCTAGAGAGGGAAGAGGGAAATGGGAAAGTAGACCACCCACAACCAGCAAGACCCCTGTTTTCCTTCCCACCCTCTGTCCTGCTGCTAAGAACCTAGAATTTCAATAAAAACTGGATTTTGAGGGGCGCCTGGGTGGCTCAGTCGGTTAAGCGTCTGCCTTCAACTCAGGTCATGATCCCAGATTCCCAGGATCAAGCCCCACATTGGGCTCCCTGCTCAGCGGGGTGTCTTCTTCTCTCTCTGCCCCTCCCCCTGCTCATGCTCTCTCTCTCTCTCTCAAATAAATACATAAAACCTTAAAATTTTTTTTTTAAAAACTAGAGTTTGAAGGCCTAAATAAGTAACATAGGATAGGCCATTTCTCTTCCTCCAAGTTGGCAATCTCCAGAGCTGCAAAATGAAAATTCATGAGCAAACATGCAAGTTTCCCAGTTTCCCAGTACAGCCCTCAGTCTTATTTCCGGACATGCACCACGAAAGGTGCCCCCATGTTGCTACCTCTCAAGTTTACCCAAATAGTTACATCTTGGAAACTAAGGAGAAATGCCATTTTTTCCTTGACATTCCTCTATAGTCAAGCAATTGTTTCATCTAAGTTTTAAGAACATACATTCCACCCTCAATACCCTCTTGGCATGAGACTCAATACAGATGCTTTCTTTCTGAATGAAAAAATATATATACAGCCAGGAGGGGCATAAAAAGGCTGCTCCTCAGTCCCAACTTTAACATTGTCTGGTTCCCTGGTGCTAAGTGTCTGCACCAGGAGAAACTAACAAGAATTGGCAAATACTAGATTGACTCTTTTTTTTTTTAAATGTCATTTACCCTTTTTGGTATTTTAATGCTTGGCTCTGCAGTTAAGAACACAGGTAACCTACCTCCTCAGACGGGCCCTAAGAAAGTAGCCCGAAGAAAACAAACTGGTGGGTTTTAGCTTTTCAATCAGAAGGGATCCTAGGATGCAATCAACAATACAGAAAAAACTCATGCTTATCAGCGCCTTACTTGGAAGAGAGTGGGACCGGTCAATGCCTCAAGATTGGAGAGGAGAGAGCAGGCTTCTGCCCTTGAGGCAGCCTTCAGAGTGGGGAGGGGTATGCCCCAGAGCTGGGCCTCCAGGGGTGGACTGGAAACTTACACAGCCATCAATCACCTCCTAGGGCAACAGGCGGGTAAGCTGAAGACGGCTCAAGGTCCTAAAATAAATTCCTTTCAGTCCAGACTCAATGCTTCACACACACGCAGGGCAAACCCTTCAAGAATTCCATGAAGAAATAAACCTTTATTTCAAAAAATAAACTTTGATGTTGTTTGAACTTTGGCCCTGACTCTGAGCCCAGGCTGAAATTGAGAGAAAAGATTTGTGGTATTTTGAAAGAAACTACAGGAGATTTCAGCAGAACACGAACAGACCCTTTTCCAGCCCCTCATCCTCATGTTGTATGTGGATTCCCCCCTCACCACCAGTCCACCACCCCCTACCCCACTATCATGCTTTCCCTCATTCCCTCCCTATCTTGTTTGGATGAAACTATAATTAGGAACCTTCAAATGTTGCTGCGTTCGATGGGTAATTTTATCCTACCGTGCTGGCTTTAGCCGGGAGAAATCATACTGGGACACTCTCTGACTATCCTACTCCTGACCTAACAACCACCACCCCTCCCCTGCAAATTCCTGTCTCCCCACAAAATCCTAAAGCAGTGAGGAAAAGTGCTTAATCTCTCCAGGACGTGCTATGTCCGCCACACGATGACGTCTCTGTGTTTGACGGTGAGGCTGGATTAGGGAAGAACCACATCCAGCTCTACAACATTAAACTGGGTGTTGTTTTGCCAGTCAGGTCAGGGCTTTGGATTAATTAGGGACCCTGAATAAGGAACGTTTCAGCTTTATCAGGCACCCAAATACGGTGGGACATGTGGTCCGCCTTCCCTCTCTACTACGAAGCTACGCAGCACAGCATAGTGGTCACAGCCAAACGCACGCTTTGGGGACCCACTGATCTGCGTTCAAATCGCCAGCTTCCCAGCTGTGTGTCTTGGGCAAGTTACTTACCACTGGCTGTGCCTCAATTTCCTCACCCATAAAATGGACAAGATCAGTATTCAATTGATGTGCATGAGTGTGGCTGTACTGATTGTCCACAGGTGCCCATTCTATTTGATCAGGGCCCACGCCATTCTGGCTATTCAGTATCGACCTTGTGGGATTGCTCTGAGGATTACGTGAGATAATGTACAGAAAGTGCTGGGTACCGAGGAGACTCTCAAGAAATGTTATTAGCAGTATAGATAGTAGTTTCCTGACTATAAAAAGGAAGACACATTTTTTTTCCTCTCTTCTCCTTTCTGAGTTAACAAAGCCTCATGCCCTTGCATCAAAGTTTCTATAGTTGCAAAGAATATACTATAATCAGGAATAGTCGAAATCTTGTCTCTTACCCAGTTGCCTTTTAACTGATCAAACGCTTCCTGATGTTCAGGTGTCTCAACTTCTTTATTAAGCGCTTTCTCAGCCATTATGAGTAAGGAATTTGTTGGACTAAACTGGATTACAAACTTGTGGCAATAACCAATGCCAGCCCTCATCGGCTGCTTTTTGTAGGGGTTGCTCCACTTGCCAATCATCTCAGCTATATCTTCAATAAGTAGGAGTCTACTATTGCTAACTAGCCCCAAATCATCACTTCGAGCAATCAAAATGGACATTGTTCAACTTCTTGGTAAGCCCAGTTCCTGGAGTCACCTTGAGAAGTCTCCAAACATCCCAGGTGAATTTCCATATTTACACGAAAAATGGCCATCTCAGGGGCGCCTGGGTGGTGCAGTCAGTTAAGCGGTCGACTCTTGGTTTCGGCTCAGGGTCATGACCTCTGGGTAGTGGGATCGAGCCCTGAGTCAGGCTCCATACTCAGTGCAGAGTCAGCTTGAGACTCTCTCCCCTCTCCCTCTGCCCTTCCCCTGCTCGTGCATGCTTGCATGCTCTCTCTCTCTCTCTCTCTCTCTCTCAAATAAATAAATTGTTTTAAAAAAAGATTCTCTGGGGGCGTCTGGGTGGGTCAGTAGGTTAAGCATCGGCCTTCGGCTCAGGTCATGATCTCAGGGTCCTGGGATCGAGCCCCATGTCAGGCTCTCTGCTCAGCAGGGAGTCTGCTTCTCCCTCTCCCTCTGCTGCCTCCCCTGCTTGTGTTCTCCCTCTCTCTCTCTGTCAAATACAATAAATAAAATCTTTAAAGAAAATTAAAAACTCTAGATTCTCTCTTTCCCTCTGCCCCCCCCTAAAAATTTGTTATCTCATCACTACATTCAATTGTAAGATCATACATTCCAAACCAAGTACAGTTGACCCTGAAACAATGCAGGGGTTAGGGTTTCTGAGTTCCCACCCAGTTGAAAAATCTGTGTATAATTTTTGATCCCTCCCCAAACATAACTAATAGCCTACTGTTGACCAGAAGCCTTAACAATAGCATAAACAGTCAATTAATACATATTTTGTATGTTATATGTATTGTATATTGTCTTATAATAAAATACGTTACAGAAAAGAGAATGTTATTAAAAAATCATAAGGAAGAGAAAATATATTTACAGTCCTGTGCTGTATTTATGGAAAAATAATTGTGCGTAAGTAGACCCATGCAGTTCAAACACGTGTTCCATGTGTTCAGGTTTCAACTGCATATATCACAATCACATAAACCAATTTTACATATATATATATATATATATATATATATCTCCTATTGGTTCTGCTTCTCTGACTGAACCGTGACTGATACAGACCACTACCTCTCACTCCCCAGGGCCTCACCATTATGATTTGTCTTGAAAGCATCACAAATAATCTCAACATGGCTTTTATCTATTTATTTCGGTCACCCTAAGCCTCCCAAGTCATTCCTCTCTTTGAGTGGTCAGACAGCTCTGTATATCGCTTTTATGACTGCATATCCCTCCTCCCTAACTTCTGAAACCCTTCCATCATGCTTTGTAGAATTCGTGGCAGTTATCAAATTCCTCTATATCTGCAGCCACGTCTCTGTATATCCCCTTCATCTTCTCCCTTAATGGAAATCAAACTGCAGTCCTTCATGTCCTTGAAACCCTCTTAAATGGTGCTGTCTTCTCTCCCACACCTCTAGCACCGCAAGGCCCGGAAGTGGAAAAGGTGTCCTCCTTGTTGTCACTTCCGGGACATTCTCCTTCCTCCTCAAAAACAACCCCCAGCTTTGACTCTCCTGTCCCCCGGATCACTCACAATTACTCCTTGAAGATTTTAGCACCTCGTTCACTGTTACTCCCTGTAACACTATTCCTGTCATGATTCTTGGTCAGTTCAGGATCCATCTACGTGATCTTTGTGGTAGTCTGGCCTCCCCGTTCCTTGACCTCCTCTCCCCTAAATATCTTGCCCTCCACTCTCCTTTATCCACTAACCCACTAACCCACGTGGCCATACCACTGACCTTATCAAAACAAAACTACTCCTCTCTTTTCTCAACTTCAGGCATCCCACTTTTCAACTAACACTTTCTACTTTCTAACTCAGGTTTGTTGTTCCTCCACCCTAACAATACTTTGGCCCCACTCACTAAACCTCCTATTCCCACTTCCCTTCATGCCCTCACTTCCCTCCCTGCCCAGCTTAAATTTCATGGTCAATCATTATGTTAATTCCTCTACATGTGCTCTCAATGATTTGAGATTTTCTTTTCTAATAAATATTTAATGCTATAAATTTCCTGCTAAGCACTGCTTTTGCTACATCCCACAAATTTCAATATGTTTTCTTTTCATTTTTATTTAATTAAAAATAGTATTAAATTTGCCTCAAGAACTTCCTTTGACCCCTGGGTTATTTAGAAGTATACTTTTCAGGTTCCAAAAACTTGGGGATTTTCCAGGTATCTTTCTGGTAGTAATTTCTAGTTTAATTCCAACATGGTCTGATTTGTATGATTTCTACTATTTTGAATTTGTCAAGTGTTGCTCATGGCCCAGAATATGGTCTAACTTCATGATTGTTCCATGTGCACTTAAGATTTGTCTTGTGTTGGGTGGAGTGTTCTCTAAGTGTCAGTTGGGTCAAGTTGGTTGATAGTGTTCTTCGTGTTATCTATATCTTTACTGGCTTTCTGACTGCTTGTTCTCCCAATTATTGAGAGAGGAATGGTAGATTCTCCAACTATAGTTGTGGGTTTGCCTATTTCTCCTCTAAGTTCTGTGAGTTTTTGCCTCATGAATTTTCAAGCTCTCTTGTTAAGTACATATGTGTTTAGGATGGTTATATCATCTTGAAAATTGATACCTTTATCATTATGCAATGTCCCTTTTTATCCCTGAATATATTCACTGCTCTGAACTTGGCTTTCTCTGAAATTAACATAGCTAGTTCAACTCTCTTTAGATAATATCTGTATGGCATATCTTTCTCCCATTTTACTTTTAATTTATTTCTTTATATTTAAAGTGGGTTTCTTGTAACAGCATGTAGTTGGGTTGTAGTTTTTAATCCAGTCTGACGATCTCTGCCTTTTTTTTTAAGTAAGCTCTACACCTAATGTGGGACTTGAATTCATGACCCCGAGATCAAGAGTCATGTGCTCTACACACTGAGCCAGCCAGGCGCCCCTGACAATCTCATCTTTTAACTGGTGTGTAGATCGTTCAATTTCACACAATTATTGATATGTTTGAAACATAATCTATCATCTTGCTAGCTGATTTCAATTTGTTATGTCTCTGTTTTGGGTTTTTTTTTTAAAGATTTTGTTTATTTATCTGTCAGAGAGAAAGAGATACAGAGAGCACAAGCAGGAGGAGCTTCAGGCAGAGGGAGAAACAGGCTCCCTGCCAAGCAAGAAGCCTGATGTGAGACTCGATCCCAGGATGCTGGGATCATGGCCTGAGCCAAAGGCAGATGCCTAACCGACTGAGCCACCCAGGCATCCCTGGACATTCTTATCTTGTTCTTGACCTTAGGGGGAAACCTACCAGTGTTTCACCATGAATACGATGTTAGTTGTGTGTTATAAGGTTTTGTGACTGACATTTTTTATTCAACACTGTATCATAAATATGTTTCCAAAAAGCAAAAATATTTTTGTGTTTAATATATTCAAGAAATAAATGATAAGTTTGAGAATCAGATACAGCAGAAGAGAGAATCAGTAAGCTCAAAGATAGGTTAGAAAATATACAGAATGAAACTCAGAGGAACATAAATATGGAAAACACAGAAGAAAGTGTAAAAGACAAAGGGATATAGCATGAAAGTCTAACGTGTAACTGGATTCCCAGAAGGAGAAATGATGTGACAGAAGCAGTGTTTGTAGAAATAAATTTCTAAAATTGAGAAAAGATATTCAGACATAGGTTCAAGAATCCCTAGAGCTTCAGGCAATCAAAAAAGAACAAAGAAATAAAAAGAAAAACAAATTTTGGCACTTTAGAGTAAAACTGCTAGAAACGAGAGAGAGAAAGAGAGAGAGGGGGAACTCCTAAAAACATACAGAGAAACAGTGTAGTAGTTTAACAAAATATTAAAAATAGAATTACCATATGATTCAGCAATTCCACTTCTGGATATACACCCAGAAGAATTTTTTTAAAAGATTTTATTTATTTATTTGACAGAGAGAGAGAAAGAACAAGCAGGGGGAGCGGCAGAGGGAGAGGGAGAAGCAGGCTCCCCGCTGAGCAGGGAGCCCAACTCGAGGCTCAATCCCAGGACCCTGGGATCATGACCTGAGTCAAAGGCAGACACTTAACTGACTGAGCCACCCAGGTGTCCCTACCCAGAAGAATTAAAAGCAGGATCTCAAAGAGGTATTTATAAAATTATGTTTATAGCAGCACTATTCACAATAGCCAAAAATTAGAAGTAACCCAAGTGTCCATTGATGGATGAATGGCTGAAGTGCTGTACACAATGTATATGATGGGATATTACTCAACCTTAAAAAGGAAGGAAACTCTGACACATACTACAACATGGATAAACCTTGAGGGCATGATGTTAAGTGAAATAAGCCAGTCACAAAAAGACAACTACTGCATGATTCCACTATGAGGTACTGAGGATAGCCAAATTCATAGATGCAGCCATTCAGTTTTGCAAAAAGACAAGAGTTCTAGAGATTGGTTGCACAACATGAATGTGCTTAACACCCCCAAACTGTATACTTACAAATGGTTCAGATAGTAAATTTGATGATGTGTAGATTTTAACACATTTTAAATTTTTTAATTAAAAAAATTCAGAGGAAAGCATTTAACTTCAAAGGAGAAATAATTAAACTAATAGCTGACTTCTCAGAAAAAACAAAAAGCCAGAAGAGAGTGGAATAATAGTGCCAGAGCGCTGAAAGACAATAAATGCCAACCTATAATTCTATGCCCAGCAAGAACATTTTTAAACAATTAAGTTGAAATGGCAACATTTTCAGACAAGCAAAACCTAAGAGAATTCCCCATCAGTAGCACTAAAGGAAATACGCAAATTTTTTCTTGAGGCATAACGACAATGATTCTAGTTGAGGAGTCATATTCAGGAATGAAGAAAATGAAAAGTGTGAATAAGGAGAGGAGGAGAGAAATAAAAAAGACTGCTGCTACTAATAATGTCTTACGAGGTTTAAATATATGAAGAAAGGTGAAATGCATAACAATAACATGCAAATCAGGAGAGTGGTACATGGAACATGGACTTAAAGTGCCCTGGGGGGGGCGGCACCTGGGTGGCTCAGTGGGTTAAGCGTTTGCCCTCGGCTCAGGTCATGATCTCAGGGTCCTGGGATCGAGCCCCACGTCAGGCTCTCCGCTCAGCCGGGAACCTGCTTCTCCCTCTCCCTCTCACTCTGCCTGCTTGTGCTCTTTCTCTCTCTCTCTGTCAGATAAGTGAATAAAATCTTTAATAAAAAAACAAAAAGTATTATCAGATAGTGTGGCCGGTAGAAAATAATTGAGACTTTGCAGGCCATATGTTGTTTCAACTACTCAGTTCTGCCATTGTAGCATGAATGCATCCATAGACAATATATTAATGAATGAGGATAGCTTTAATAAAACTGTATTTATGGACACTAAAATGTATATTTCACAAAGTATTATTCTCCTTGTATTTTTTTCCAACCATCTAAAAATGTGAGAAAACCATCCTTAGTTCAAAGACCATACAAAAACTGACACCAGGCCAGATTTAGTCTATGGGCCATAGTTTGCCTACCCCTGCTGGAGGGCAATGAAAATGAATAAACTATAGCTACGCATCACAACATGGACAAGTCTCACAAATATAATGCTGAGAAAAGGCAACCTGCTTTAGTTTCCTATTGCTGCCATAACAAATTACCACGAATTAAGTAGCTTCATACAAATGTATTGTCTTAGAGTTCTGGAGATCGGAAGACCAACACAGGTCTCACCACGCTGAAATAAAGGTAGTGGCAAGCCTCTGTTCCTTCTGGAGGCTCTAGGGAAAAATACATTTCCTTGATTTTTCCAGCTTCTAGAAGGTGCCTGCACCCCTTCACTTGTAGCCCCCTTCCTCCATCTTCAGAGTCAACAATGTACTGAGTCCTTCTCGTACTACCATCTCTCTCGTTCTCCCTCTTCTGCCTCCCTCTTCCACTTTTAAGGACCCCTGTGATTATACTGGGCCTACCCAGATAATCCAAAGTAATCTCTCTATCTTAAAGTCATCTGATTAACAACTTTAATTCCATCTGCTACCTCGATTCACTTTAGCCATGTGACCAGACACTGTCACAAGTTCCACAGATTAGGACATGGACATATTTACAGGGCCACCAGTCTGTCTACCACACAACCAGATCCACAGTCCTGTATACAGTAAGATTTCATGTACATAAAGTTCTTCTTTAAATTCAATTAAGTAACATACAGTGTATTATTAGTTCAGTGATTCATCAGTCTTATATGATACCCAGTGCTCGTTACATCCCGAGACCTCCTTAATGTCCATCTCCCAGTCACCTCATCCCCCCTACACCCCCCATAAAGTCTTTTAAAAAGGGAAAAAGAATAACGTTTAACAGCGTTCCCTGCAACTTTCTTTTTCTAAAGAAAAACAAAGAAGTGATTACCATGAAAGTTAGGAGAGTTCTTACTTTGGGGGGTGGGGGGAAGGGAAGGCAAACCGATTGAGAAGGGACACAGGGAAAGCCTCTGAGTACTGATAATGTTCTGTTTCTTGACGTGTGTGGTGGTGGTTCCAAAGGTGTTTGCTTTATGATCATCCATTGAGTTTGGTGATTATGTACATTACTCTTCACAATAAAAAAGCTTAGAAAATAAAAGAAAGAAGAGTACTCCAAATATGAAATCACTAAACAGTGTGTGGTGGAAGAGTGTGTGATCAAGTACTGTTTACATAAATGCGACTTCCAGTCAACACGTTTGTGCTTCAAAAAGTAATATTAATAGACTTCCAGGGATCCTATGGTATTTGAATAATATCCTGTGGTATTGGTCTCTCCAATACGAGAGGGACCAAAACAAACAGCAAAGTAGAATCCAGAGGAAGCAGATATAATATGAAGACCAGAAAAAATGTTTTGTATAAAACCATAAACGCCAAGATCTCTAAATAATATCCTGGAGAAATGAGAGAAGATACTGCATCCATGCTCCAAAAGGGGGACAGAAAATAAAAAGAACTTGCAGAAACTAAAAGAGAAGAAACAAACAACAAGCCTCAATGAAAGGTTGCAAACTAAAGTTTCAGAGGTATCCCAGAAACCATGAAAAGAGGATGGTGAGATGGATAATGGAAGAGAAAAGATAAGAAAATTGCATGATCAATCTCAAAAATCCAGTCTGCTGGCCTGGGAATGGTGCTCTTGGCTCTATGATGGAGAACTTGCCAGCAAGGAAATGCTAGCAGTTCTAAAAGAAGAGAAAAAAAGAAAACGCTGCAGAGACAAAATTAAGACAATGCTATAGGCTGAATGTTTATGTCCCCTCAAATTCAAAGGTTAAAACTTAATCCCCAATGTGATAGTATGTGGAGGTGGAGCTTTTAGGAGATGATTGGGTGATGAGGGTAGAGCCCTCACAGACGGGATCATGGCCCTTATAAAAGAGACATCAGTGGGCTCCCTTGCCCATTCACTCACGTGAGGACACAGTGAGAAGACATTGTCTGTGAACCAGGAAGTGGGCCCTCAGTAGTTACCAAATCTTCTGGTGCTTTGATCTTAGACAGTCCAGCCTCCAGCACTGTGAGAAAGAAATTTGTGTCATTTGTAAGCCACCCAGTCTGTGGTATTCTATTACAGCGGCTCAAATTGACTGAGTAGAAAAGTTCCTGGAGTGTTAGGACACACATCTTCAGGCTGAAAGGGTGTACATACTAAGTACACGACAAAATGCACATCATAAAAAAATCACCAAATCAAATATTTCCAAGTTTCAGGAATACAGAAAATATATTGATATTGGTCAAATAGGGGAAAAAATGGTACTATGGATAAGTCAATGCACATAAATCGAACAACTTATAAGAAATAGACCAATATCTTGAAAACCTCAAATTACCAAAAATTATCCAATATTGAATAGATAACTTGGATACTCCTATAAAGAATCTGAATTCATAGCTAAACACCTTCCAAAAAAGAAAACTACAGGCCCAGCTGGTTTCACTGGTGAATTCTACCATACATTTAAAGAATTAACATCAATTTTACAAAACCTCTTCCAAAAAATAGAACAGGAGAGAACAGCTTCCAACTCCTTTCATGAGACCAGCATTACCCTGACACCAAAACCAAAGACAGACAAACAAACAAAAACAAGCAAGCAAGAACCTGCAGACCAACAATCTCATGAACATACGCACAAGAGTCCTCAACAAAATACTAACAAATCAGGGGCACCTGGGTGGCTCAGTCAGTCTGCCTTCAGCTCAGGTCATGATTCCAGGGTCCTGGGATCAAGCCCCATGTCAGGCTCTCTGCTCAGTGGGGAGCCTGCTTCTCCCTCTCCCTCTGCCTGCCACTCTGCTTGCTTGTATTCTCTCTGTCAAATAAGTAAACAAAATCTTTTTAAAAACTTTTTTTTAAATTAAAAAATATATAAATAAATCGAATCCAGAAATGTATATAAAGAAAAATATATCTCAAACAAGCGATGTTTATTCCAGGAATACAAGGCTTGCTCAGTGTTTGTAAAACAATCAATTAAAACCATTATTTTTTTAAAAGATTTATTTATTTGAGAGAGAGAGAGCACGCACGCATGAGTGGGAGTAGGGGCACAGGAAGAAAATCTCAAGCAGACTCCTCGCTGAGTGCAGAGCCCCTTGAGGGGCTCAATCTCACGACCCATGAGATCATGACCTGAGCTGAAACCAAGAGGCAGGTGCTTAACCAACTGTGCCACCTCAATTTAAAGCCCTCAAACTAAAGCCATTATATTAATTGTTTATAAAAGGAAAGTCACGCTATCATGACAAGTGATTAAGAAAAAGCCTTTGATGTCTATTCAAGATAAAAGCTCGACAAATTATGAATGGAAAGGAACTTCTTCAACCTAATAAACCTACAGCTAACATACTTGATAGTGAAAAACAAACTGGTTTCCCCCTGAGATCTAGAATAAGGCAAGGATGTCCATATTTACCATTCCTATTCAACATCATACTGAAAATCCTAGCTGGTGTAATAATTCAAGAACAATAAATAAAAGACATCCAATAGGAAAGGAAGACATAAAACTGACCATATTCATAGGCAATATGATTAACTAACTAGAAAATCCCATGAAATCTATTTTAAAATTCCCATAACTAACAAACGAGTTTAGTAGGATCACAGGATACATCATATACAAAAACCCACTGTACTTCTATAGGCCATAAATTTACAAACGGAAACCAAAAATTTTAAAAACAGTGTAATTTACAATATTTAGGGATATATCTAACAAAATATATACAAGATCTTTATTCTGAAAACCACAAAGTGCCACTGAGAGAAATCCAAGAAGGCTTAATTAAAGGAAGACATGTACCATACTAATGGATTAAATATACAACATTCTAAAGATATCAATTCTACTAAAACTAATATAAATTTCATGTAATATAATTGAAATGGCCACAAGATTTTTGTATATATGGACAAAGTGATTCTAAAATTTATATATAAAGGCAAAGCATAATCACTAAACAATTAAAAAAATTTTTAGAGAGAGAGAGCGAGAAAACACGGGGGGGGGGAAGAGAGGTAGAGGAAGAGGGGGAGAGAGAATCCTAAGTAAGCTCCACGCCCAGTGCAGAGCACCTGAAACAGTTTTTAAAAGAATAGAGCTGGAGGAATGACATCACCTGCCTTTAAAACTTACTATAATGCTACAATAATTAAGACAACGTGATATTAGTGAAGAGACAGACATATAAATCTATAGAACAGAATAGAGGCTCCAGAAAGAGACCTACACAAATACTACCAACTGATTTGGACTAAGTACAAAACAAATTCATGGGATAAGGCACAGTCTTTTCAAAAGTGGCACTGCAACATTTAGGTATCCATATACCAAAAAAAACTGTAAGCCTATAATTCGCATCTTAATACAAAACTTAATAGAAATAGATCATATATGTAAATATAAAACAGAAAGCTATAATATTTATAAAAGAAAACAGGAAAATTTCATCATGACCTGGGGATATGTGAATAATTCTTAGACATAACACCAAAAACATGTAAGAAATGATAAGGAATGAGTGTTAAATTTTATTTCATCAAAATTAAAAATGTTTATTCTGAGAAAGGCCCTGTTAAGAGAATAAAAAACCAAATAATACACAAAAATATTTGTAAATTACACATTCAACTATGAATCAGAGTATAGAAAGAACTCTTAAAACTCAACAATAAGAAAATGAACAGCCTGGGGCGCCTGGGTGGCTCAGTCGTTTAGGCATCTGCCTTCGGCTCAGGTCATGATCCCAGGGTCCTGGAATCGAGCCCCATACAGGCTCCCTGCTTGGTGGGGAGTCTGCTCCTCCCTCTCCCCACCATGTGTTTGTGCTCTCTCAAATGAATAAAATCTTTTAAAAATTTTAATAAAAAAAAAGAAAATGAACATTTTAATTAAGAAATGGGCAAAGGACTTGAATGGACACTTCACCAAAGAGGATATAAGAATAGCAGTAGAGGGGCGCCTGGGTGGCACAGCGGTTGGGCGTCTGCCTTCGGCTCAGGGCGTGATCCCGGCATTGTGGGATCGAGCCCCACGTCAGGCTCTTCTGCTGTGGGCCTGCTTCTTCCTCTCCCACTCCCCCTGCTTGTGTTCCCTCTCTCGCTGGCTGTCTCTATCTCTGTCGAATAAAAAAAAAAAAAACCTTTAAAAAAAAAAAGAATAGCAGTAGAGCACATGAAAAAATGTTATTAGCCATTAGGAAAATGCAAATTAAAACCACAATGAGATAACACTATATACCTATTAGAATAGCTGAAATAAAATATACTGACAAAACCAAATGCTGGTGACAATTTGAAGTAAATGGAATGCTCAGATATTAAAGGGAATGCAAAATGGTACAGCCACTCTGTAAAGCAGTTTGCCAATTTCTTATAAAGGCAAACATGGAATAACCATAGCACCCAGCAATCTCACTTCTGAGTGCTTTTCCTAGCCTAGTGAAATGAACTTAATGTTTACAAACATACTCTTCCATGAATGTTCATAGCAATCTTATTCATAATTATTCAAAAATGTAAGAAATCAAGGTATCTTTCAAAGGATGAATGAAAAACAACCTTGGATGCATCCATGCATTTGAATACTACCCAGCCAACATAAAGGAAAGTACAATTGATATGTGCACAATTTGGCTGAATCACAAATGCATTGTGCTAAATAAAAGAAGCCAGACACATGTGGTATCATTATGTTTGTATACAATTCTGGAAAAGGTAAAAATATAAGAATGGGAAACATATCACTGGTTAGCATAGACTAGGAGGGGAAAGAGTTTGACGACACAGAGTAGAATGAGGGAGATTTTAAAGATAATTAAAATGCTTTATATCCTGATTGTGGTTACACAAATTTATCGAAGAACAGGATTGGGACTGATAACGCCATTCAGAATCATGGCAGGCTTCTCAAAAGTGACATTGGAAATTAAAAAAACAGTGGATCAATGCCTTCAAAATCCTTGGGGGAAAATTTCAGCCTGCAATTTATACATCCAGGTATCAATTAAGTATGAGATAAAGACAACCTCTGCCCATGCAAAGTCTCGAAAGAAGTCACCTACCATGTGCCTTGTCACAGCAAGTACCTGGAGGATGTGTCCCTCAAAAACATTGTAGTAAATGACAAAAAAAAAGTAGGTTCCAAGAGGCCCCAGATCATTCTTGGGTGCCTAGTGAAGGAATGTCCTAGATTGATGTAGCACCCTTAGCAACGAATAAGGATTGGAGCATGGTCTGGGAAGGCATACTCCAAGAACAAAGGAATGAAGATATTTGTAGATTTGGAAAAGATGGCTGATAGGTCTATGACAGAAACGGAAGTTGCTTTAGTCGAGTTCACCGATGTAGCTCCAGGTCTTAGAAGAGTGCCCAGCACATGGCAAGCATTCAGTAACGGTTTGTTAAATTTGAACAAGAAAGGAAGAGTGAACGGGAGGAGAGGACATTGATACATGAGTACAAAAAACTTTTTATTTTATTTTTTTAAAGATTTTATTAATTTATTTGAGAGAGATAGAGACAGCCAGCGAGAGAGGGAACACAAGCAGGGGGAGTGGGAGAGGAAGAAGCAGGCTCATAGCGGAGGAGCCTGACGTGGGGCTTGATCCCATAACACCGGGATCACGCCCTGAGCTGAAGGCAGACGCTTAACCACCGTGCCACGGAGGTGTCCCAGCTTTTTATTTTTTTTAAGATTTATTTATTTATTTTAGAGAGAGGGACCCCAATATCCTCAACATGTCTAGATGTTCCCCGAATCGTCTCGCTTGACCCGAAAGCTGGCTGTTTCCTGAGATCGTTA
>NC_048238.1:52961234-52966849 GCF_002007445.2 Ailuropoda melanoleuca | reverse complement strand
GGGCGAGGGCGAGGGCGGGTTCCCAGACGCCGAGGGCTTCGAGCCCGAGCGGGAAGTGCTGGAAGCGGGAGGGCCGGTGCTGTGGGGCCACGAAGGCCGCCCCGGCGGCTTCCCCACCGACCACAAGGGGGACGGCCCGGCCTACGCGTCGCGCGTGGCTGACGAGGCCGCGGCGGACATCGTGCAGCAGCTGGCAGACCGCGATGCCCTGGGCCTGCGGAGAAACCGGCCCCCGGAGGGCTGCGCCTTGGCAGCGTCGGGCGGTTGGGCGGGCCTAGGGGCGGGGCCCGGCGGGCGAGGCGCGCTCGCCCTGGGCCGCGTGGAGTCGCAGCCGCCTTCCGCCGCCCCGCCGCACGTTGGTGGGCCCGAGGGAGGCCGAGCCTGGGGAAACCCGAAGAGAGGCGCTAAGAGCAGGTCGAAGGTCAGGGCGGATCGCCAGCGGCCCTCGACGGCCGCCAAAGGCCTGAGCGTGCTGCCTTCCGACCCCGAGTCCTCAGATGAGTTCAGTGACATACAGCTGGTGAGGGTGAGCACTCACCCCAAAGAAGGAGGCCAGGCCAAGCCCAGCAGCCCCGAGGATCCCGGGGACACACCGAGACACTCGAATTTCCACGTCAGGGAGAGTTTCCTTCGCACGCTATGCTCCTTCCTGACCCCGGCTCCCCCCGGATTCACTTCGCTTGGGGAGAGGCAGGCCTTTGGCGAGCCTGACATCTCCCCCTCTAAGAAAATGCAAAGCCTGGTCTGGGGGAAGGGGGAGAGCAGGCCCAGCTACCAGGGAGCTGCTGCTGTTGCTGCTGCAGGCGGCCTGCCCCGGGCCACCTCTAGGAAGAAGGTGGCCCAGGAGAAGAAAGCCCCAGGGGAGGCCTCCAAAGTGGCCTCGGGGAAAAGCTTTCCTTCCTGGGGGCAGAGAGTCTCGGCAGCTCCCCTGGAACCAGCCACCTTCCCCCCGATCTCCCGTGTCCCGCTGCTTGGGAGGTCCAGGAGGTGTGCCCTGGTCCCTTTGGGAACCAAACAGTCCAAGCACACGGGCGCCGGGAAGAAATCTGCGGCCAGGAGGGCTCGGGAGGCAGAGCTGATGGCGGCCGCAGGAGAAGGCAGAGACGCGTTCCCCAAGGGCCAAGTGAGTAGGCCCCGCTGCTCCTCCTCTCCGGGGGCCCTCCCCCTCCCCCCCACCGCTCCCCCTCCGCGCACTTCTTCGCCCATGCTCCCTCTGTCCCTAATTCAGGGGTTGCCATGGGTGCCCCGGGGTCACTGGGATCACCAGGATGCCAGATCGGGTCGTGGGTCGTTTTCACAGGGGCAGACAGTAACCTCGGGTACCACGCGGTGTGTGCCCGGCACCACTCTGGACCCTTGGCACGTTTCCTGCCTCCTCCGCCCAGAGAGGCGCCGGGATGAAGGGAGGGCTGGTCGCTGATTGGAAGCCAGGAACCCCTTCAAAGTTTGGACCACGAACCTTCCATCTTTAGACTCATCGGCTTCCTGGTTCCTACTTCCTGGCTGGTCCCCAAGCCTTCCTTGCAGGGAGCCTGGGCTTTGTCAGTGCCCTACTCTTCTCCCCGGCTCAGCTCTGCCCCCTGGCCCCGGGCTGACCTAGGGAGGAAGCGCCAGCCAGACCAGCCTCTGAGTTCCCTTCCCTATTCCCTGCCTCACCCCAGCTCCTACACGCACCTGCACACGTGTGCACACCTACACACACACGTGTGCACACCTACACACACGCACACGCGAACACCCCACATCCCAAGTCCAGACGGGCGAGAAATTTTTCTTTTAACTTCCAACACAGAGGCCAGGGCCATCTTGTTTGGGCATGCATCGTGGAGAATGCAGCAGTGGCGACCTCTACACCAGAGCCCCCCAAGTTCCAGGAGGCTCAGAGCCCTTGGCCCCGAGCCAGGGAGACATCCTGCCCAGAGTGCCTGCGCCCTCCAGTGAGTCTTGTGGGTGTCACGGGAGTGCAGGCGAGAGGAGATGAGGAGGGAAACCTCTGGCTCTGGCTCTGGCTCTGCTCCGGGCTCAGCTTTGGTCCCCACCTCCCCACCTCCCCACCTCCCCGGGGAAGCTTCTCCCAAGGAAACGGGGTCTCCTGAAGCCACATCGTCGCCCAGGTGGGGTTTGTGCAGCAGGGGTGATGCGTGGCCGTGTCCCAACGTGTGGCTCTGGACATAGACTTTCAGCAGAACAGAGCCTTTCTTCTGTTCAGTCCTGTTGGGCCACGTTGCTCGTCCCAGGGGCTGGCTGTGGCTGCAGCTCTGGGAGAGTCCAAGCCAGAGCCACAGTCCCTGGGGACCACCTTCAAGGATGGGCTGCCCCTGGGGGACAAGGGGGGACGGGCCCAGAGACAGGGTTGGAGCTGCTGGCAGAGCAGGGGCCACTTGTTGCCAGCAGAGGGTGGTGCTGCCTCACGTTCCACCCTGCTGAGGCCCTTTGCCCCTCCCTGGGGGCCTTGGAAGCTGGATTGGAAGTTCTTTCCCTTTCAGGTGACCAGGAGCCGCTTGACCACACCCCAAGGCCAGAGAGGTGGCAGCTGCCACCAGCTGGCGCCCAGGGCTGTCCTCGGGTAATGCTTCCTGCGGCTCCTAGAAATGCAGGCCCAGACTAGAGGGTGGGATCCGGGTCTGGGCTAGACTGACATAGGTACCTCCCCGCCCACCCCCGTCTGCTCCCCACAAACCGAAGGTGCCTCCTTTCCACCGAGGAGCCTGTGCGGGATTGGCCACTGGGCCTGGGGATGTAGTGCCTGTGGGAGAGGGGGAGGCGGAGGAGAGAGGAAGCCAGAGGATACTAATCGTTTCTCTCTCTCTGCTGTCTGCTGCCCTAGTGTCTCGTGCTACAGAGAGAAATAGACGACCTGAAGGAGCAGCTTGGTATGAGGACCCTCTGGCTGGGGCCGGGTTGGGCAGACGCAGGCGGGGGACGGGCGTGGGTGTCCTCGGTGCAGAAGCCGGGATGGGCTGCAGGTGCAGGCGGCCCCCCAGGGACCAACATTCCTGTGGGGAGGAGAACCCGGCAGGCCTGGCCCTGGAGCCTGCTGTGTGTGTGCGGCTCCATGTGTGCACAATCGGGAAAGTCCTGCCGCGACTGCGTGCACACTGTGCCAGCGGGAACAGGTCCCAGAGGCGTCCCTCTACTAGGACGTTTACAGATGCCTCATTGATTTTCCCTGTAACTGCTCCTTGGTATGGCTGCGAGGCGCACGCGGGCGTGGTCGTGTGTGTGTCTGTGTGTGTGTGTGTGTGCGCGCGCGTTGGTTGGTCACGTCTGAATGATTCCGATGTGCCCCAAAGCTTGAGAACCACTGGCACGTTTTGTTCCCTTGGAGGACGTGTCCATATTTCACTGAGGTGGTGGGTGAGTGAGGCAGGCCCGGGGCTCTTTGGATAGGGGCTGGAGGGGGTTTCAGGTTGCAGGGCTAGGCGGTTCCCCAGGGGGACAGGGGGATGGGCTTCTACCCCCCACCCCCCACCCCGTGTCTGGAGGGCCTGCTTATGCCTGTCTCTGTTCCAGCGGCCATGCAGTCCCTGACTGACAAGTTCCAGAGCCTTTGAAGTGAGTGTTACGCACACCATTCCCCTTCCCACAGTCGCGGCTGTTCGGCTGTTCCACAGGCCAGGGGCTGGCCCTGGCTTGCTGCTCTTCCCTGACCCTGCTCTGTCTGACAGGTGGAGCCCAGCATCTCCGTGCAAGAGGAGCAGCTGGCGCCTTTGGAGCCAGGGAGCCCTGACCAAGCCGGTTCCCTCCTGTTGGACCTCAGCCAAGGCTTCCTCTCCCTGTTCTTTTGCCCCCTCCCCACCCCGGTTCACAGCAATTTCAAATTAAAGTACCTCTCAGGCCTGTGGTCAGCCTTGTCTCTGCGGGGGGTGGGGGGCTGGGCCAGGGGTGGGGAGGAGTGGGATAGGGGAGGGGCGGGGCGGGGGGCTGCTTCATGTCACAGCCTTTTCCAGAAGAGGACCTCTGGGGTTGTGTGGTAGGCCTTCTCCTTGTGGGGAGCGTGGGCTAGGAGCCCTGCGGTCCGGCCCCCAGGGTGCCCCGGCCTGTCGGATCTGAGTGGGCTCTGCCTGGCCCCCTGAGCCTTTGCTCCCTTTCCCCCTGCGTGCCCCCTTCAGGTTCTGCCCTCATCTCCCCTTCCTTTTGGGTCTTGGGCTTCCCCTTCACCACCGTTCTCCCCCCTGCCCCCTGCCCCTTCAGCAGGAACCCAGGACCCCTTCCAGAGCCGCAGTCCCTCTTCCCTTCCCTCCTTGGGATCACTGTCCTGCTTTTCCCGGACCCCCTGCTCTGCTGTCCGAGTGTCCTCTTGATCACTCCCGTGGCTTTCCCTCGCTGGCCTTCCCTGCCCCTGTGCTTCAGCTGCCGTTAAAGATCAGGGTTGAGCTCCTCTTGCCCCTTCCTGGGCCCAGTCCCCTCTGTGGAGTCCTTCCCTCCCTCTGGTGCCAGCGCACCCAAGGACCACTGGCCCAGGGACTGGCGCATCCTCCCTCTCTCCTCTGGAACCCTGGGCCTTGACGCTCCGTTTCCAGTCGCGTCACTTCTCGCTCCTTGGGTTCGGTGGTGGGGTGGACGCAGAAGTCACAGCCCAGTGGGGTGCAGAGCCAGAGGGGGGAGGTACAGGGACCAGGGCGGAAAAGCACGGGTTAGTCTCTGGGCTTGAGGTGGGCGCAATGAGGCTAGTGGGGGCTCTGGGCCAACCTGGGGCAGACTGCCCACCAGTAGCCAGAAATGGATGGTCCAGCCATGAGAGCTCTCCCGTCCCTCCTGTCCAAGCCACCTCACCCCCTCCTCCGTCCTGGTCGTCCCCGGACCCTTGGTAGGAAAGGGACCATCCGCTTCTACGGCAAGGGTGCGTGATGGGTCTCGATGTGCCTGCGTGGTCCCCTGCCAGTGCTGTTCGACCACCACCAGGTCCCAGGTTTTTCTGGAAACGCTGTATCTGTGTCCCTGCTCAGTCTCTCTGTCCCTTCAGGTCACAGGAGATTTAGTCTGAACTCCGTGCTCTATTTCCCACTCGCTGACGGGGGGTGGGGTGGGGATGGCTTCCTTCCTTCAGCCAGGACCCAGGGCTATGCTGGCCTGAGGCTCAGAGGGACGGATCTGGGTCTGAGTGAGGTGAGGGTCGCTTCTGCCAGACCAGATACCCTTCCCGAGAGACCCAGGTGTTTTGTGCACAGAAGGGGGAGGTCTATGGTCCCCAGAACAGTCAAGGTTGCTGTGTGCATGTGTGTGTGTGTGTGTGTGAACAATCAATCGGGGATAATCTCCCTTGTAGAGAGATGTGATTCAGGGAGTAAAGGGAGTCGAGACTGTGGTCAAGAACCAGCAAGATACTGAATGAGCAGAAGCGCAAGGGGCGGATCTACTTTTCAGGGGGTGCTGTTAAATGCCTAAAACCAGAGGGGAATGACGTGCAAGTGCCCAGACCCCCAGACGGGGTGCGGGAATGCTCGATGTCGGGAGCCCCTGGAGGAGACCATGGGTCCTATTCTGTGATCCTGGGAGCTCTGACCCCTCCCGTGTGCGCTGAAGGAAGGACAGTGTGGGAGGGAAGGCTACCTCAGAGTGGCTGGGACAGGCCTCATCTTAGCAGCAGGGAGCTCGCTCAGGAGTTGGCTCTG
>NC_048238.1:52849863-52961170 GCF_002007445.2 Ailuropoda melanoleuca | reverse complement strand
TTTTTTTTTTTTTTTTTTTTTTTTTTTTTTTTTTTTTTTTTTTTTTTTTTTTTTTTTTTTTTTTTTTTTTTTTTTTTTTTTTTGAACTCAGGTGGCCAGACCATCACGCATGGGGTGGGACAAGCACAGACCTCCACCTTGAAGAGAACATTCGTGGGACTCAGTCCTTCCCCTCCAAACCCCTCACTTGAGAAGGTGGGCTTGGTTGCTGGGGCTCTGGCCCTCACCCCGACCCTGTGGTTCTCTCCTGGCGGGGTAACACGGTGGGCCGTCTTCTGAGTGAATGGGTTTGGCAGAGACCTTCTGGCTGGGGTGTCTGCGGGCAGACACGTGGGCAAGTTGTGACTGGGGAGAAATCCAGCACCTACCCTGCCTCGGGGACACAGAGCCCTGGTGGGCAGCGTGAGGAAGGGAAGAAGGGGACTGAGGAGGGCCTGGTCACAATCCTGGCTGACTAGTTTTACTGGCCTCCCTTCCCTCCTCTGAGCTCACAACCTCTGTTCCATATTCAGACCACGTAGCCCTCTGTCATGTTGCTGTAAACACACACATCATGGGCTGTGGCTCATCTCCTTCCCGTCCCATCAGCAAGTCAGTGGCAGACGGTGCGGCACAGATTAAAGGGGTGCATATGGGCCCCAGGGGAAAGGAAGAGGTGGGTCCCCTGCTCTAATTTAGCGTGCCTCTTTTGCCTTCCCCCTCAAGCATCCTCTGCAGCCAGGGTGGCAGTAGTGGCTGGCCTGGGGAGCCCTAGGCCCCGTCCTGCCTCGTTGTGCTGCCTGCCCAGCTCCCAGGCAGATGGCTCCCTCTCCACCACCTCCAGCCCTAGCCCCAGTGCGGCCACCACCACCGGCCAGCCTTTCTCTGCAGACCTTTGGGTGGGGGGGTGTGCACACCCAAGGAGGGCAGGAGGAGGTGAGCACTGGAGATGGAGCTGGGCGTGGTGGGAGGAGGGATGGTCCCCAGTGTTGTCCACATCCTAACTCCTGGAATGGGCTCCTTATGTTACCTTGCACAGTGGTGGGGGGAGGGGCTGAAGGTTACAGATGTAATTCTGGTTGCTTCTCAGCTGACCTTAAAGTGGGGAGACTCTCACCCATGTTTGCTGGGTTTGGCCGGCCTGCACATTAGGGGTGCCAGGGTGGCCGTGTGAGCTGTTACCTGCGTGATCCCCGGACGCACCTTTCACACGACTAGTCTGTGTTCGGCGGCCCTGTGCTCCTGCCAGGTTGTAGTCCTGGTAACTGCCACTCAGAGTAGAAAAGTTTAATAATAAGTTGAAACCCTCCTTTTGCCCCATGCCAGTCACTTCTCCTCCTCGGTTCTCTCGAGGTGACTGTTGTCTTGACTTTTCCACTCTGTTTTAAAGGATAACAATCGCTATTTAATAAGTAACCTTTACAAGGATAGACAGGATGAATTACAGGAGAGTAAGTTTTAAGTATATATTTTTTAAAGATTTTTTTTATTTATTCATTTCACAGAGAGAGAGTGCACACAAACAAGGATAGCAGCAGGTAGACGCAGAGGGAAAAGCAGGCTTCCCGCTGAGCAGGGAGCCTGATACAGGTCCCCATCCCAGGACCCTGGGATCATGACCTGAGCTGAAGGCAGATGCTCAAGCAACTGAGCCACCCAGGTGCCCCCCGTATTAAGTATATTTAGGAAAGACCGTATGTACATGCTATTGAGGAAAGTCTACAATTTGACAGATGGAGAGGGAGCGCTCAGGCCGTGTAACTACCACCCAGGTGAGGAACGGTACATTCCACCTCCGGAGGTGTCATATGTGTGTGGCCCTTTCTGTGAAGGACGCCAAGTGCAAAAGTTACATACCGCAGGATTCCATTTCTTTCTTTCTTTCTTTCTTTCTTTCTTTCTTTCTTTCTTTCTTTCTTTCTTTTTTTTTTTTACAGTTTATTTAATTATTTTAGGGGGAGAGAGAGAGAGCTCTGGCACATGAGTTGGGGGAGGGGTGCAGGGAGAGAATCTTCAAGCAGACTCCCTGCAGAGCCTGGAACCAGACACAAGCCTCCATCCCACCACCCATGAGATTGTGACCTGAGAGGGAACAAAAAGTCAGACGCTTAACCAGCTGAGCCACCCAGGTGCCCTGCACAGGATTGCATTTCTGTGACATTTTCACAAAGTCAAACCATAGGAACAGAGAACAGATCGGTGCTTGCCAGTGTCTGGGGGTTGAGAGAAGGGATTTAACTATCAGGGCCTGTCGGGTTTTGGCGAGTGATGAAAATTTCTTGTAGCTTGATTGTGGCGGTGGCTGCCTAACAATACGAGTTTGTGGGGCGCCTGGGTGGCTGAGCCATTAAGCGTGTGCCTTCAGCTCAGGACATGGTCCTGGGATCGAGCCCCACATCATGCTCCCTGCTTGGCAGGAAGACTGCATCTCCCTCTCCCACTCCCTTGCTTCTGTTCCCTCTCTCGCTGTGTCTCTCTCTGTCAAATAAATAAAATCTTTAAAGAAAAAATAAAAGTTTGTAAAGACTCAGACCTTGATATAAATTCTATCTCAATAATCTTGAACTTTTAAAAAACGGTGAAAATACATTACAAATGTATACTGTGTCTTACCAATTATTTTTTTCAATTTGAGGTTCACAATGATCTCCCATAATGTGTGAATGTGGAATATTGTAGTATTTTATTTTCTTTTTTTTTAAAGATTTTATTCATTTATTTGACAGAGATAGAGACAGCCAGCGAGAGAGGGAACACAAGCAGGGGGAGTGGGAGAGGAAGAAGCAGGCTCCTAGCGGAGGAGCCTGATGTGGGGCTCGATCCCAGAACACTGGGAACGCCCTGAGCCGAAGGCAGACGCTTAACTGCTGTACCACCCAGGCGCCCCTAGTAGTATTTTATTTTCTGAAGTTAAATCAAGTTTGTGTGTCTGGGACGGGTCCAGTTTCGTCATAGCATGTTCTCTATTTTTCTTCTTATATCCTGTAGGATTCAGTTTGGTAATATTCTGTTTCTGATTCTTGCTTCTTTGTCATGAGTGTGTGATTGACCGGAGATTTTCCTTTCTCAACTTGTTCATGACAGCTTTTAGTATCCAAGTTATTGTGTCCTCACAAAATGTTCTGGGGAGTATCCTTCTTTTTCCAGTTTTTCTATGAATTCATGTCACATTAAAAATGTTTTTGCCTAAGGTGTTTGTCCAAAGTCAGTGGAGGAGCCTGGATTTAAAAAAAAAAAAAAAGCTTTTTGACTAGTGATATATTCTGTGTGGTTATAGAACAATTCAGGTTGGCTATTCCTTCTTGTCACTTTCGGCAGGTTGTTTTTTTCTAGACATTGGTCACCTTTTTCTGAGTTTTCAAACTGATAGGCATAAAACGGTGTATATCTTCTTTTTCCTCAGATTTTATTTTTGAAAATGTCTCTCCTACAGATAATTTTCCTAAGAAAATTGCAAGGAACACTCATAGATCCTTCACCTGGATTCAGCCATTATTATTTGTCACATATGTCATTTTCTGTCCCTCCTCTGTGTGTCTGTGTGTGTATGTGTGTGTGTTTTAAATGTTTCATTGAAGAAATTACGGTATATCGTTCTTAAATACTTCAGCATGTATTTCTTAAGAAAAATCATGGTCTGCTACAAAGTCTTAATGCAATTATCACACTTTGAAAATTTAAGATTTGGTCCAGGGGTTCAGAAAGCTTCTCAGGTTGGATGTGTCTGATTGCTTTCCCTGTTTAGTTTCAGGTGAAACATGTTGGGCAGGAGTACTACACAGGCGATGTTCTGTCCTTCTCGGCGCATGACATCAGGATATTCTTGATGTCAGTTGTCTCACAACTTGATGTTAATTTTGATCATTTGGTTCTGTGGTTATTTCTACCCTCTCTTTTCCGACGTCGGTGTTGTGCTCCCTTGTGTCCTGGACCTATCTCATTAGAGTTTCACCAATTTTATTCTTTTTCCCAAAGAACCAACTCCTGCCTTTATGATCCTGTCTCTTGTGTGCTTGTTTCCTCTTTCACTGATTCCTTTTCCCTTTATTGCCTCCTTCATCTTTTCTTGAGCTTCTATTGCTTGATTTTTTTCTAACTATTCTCATTAACTTTCAGCTCTCCTCTTTTAAATATATGCGTTACAAGCACCCCTTTAATGGCATCACAGGAAGTTTTATGAATAGTATTTTTGTTACAAATTTCTTACAAATAGGGGAATCACACAAATTTCTACTTTTATGGGCTGGATCAATGATTTGTGGCACATTTATATGAGGGAATACTTCCTCATCCGCAAAAATGCACAAAGCACCACTACACAGAATAATAAGAATGAGTCTTACAAATGTAAGAGTGAATAAAAGAAGCAAGAAACAATACTGGTATATTTAATGATTTCATTTTTATAACTGTAAATAACAGGCAGCACTGGTGTAGGATTTAAAGATGCATATATAGGTGCGCCTGGGTGGTTCTGTTGGTTAAGCATCCAACTTTTGATTTCTGCTCAAGACATGATCTCAGGGTTGTGAGATCGAGCCCCGTGTCAGGCTCTATGCTGGGCGTGGAGCCTTCTTAAGAGTCTCTCTCTTTCTCTCCCTCTGCCCCTCCCCCCCGAAAAATAAAACAAAGATGCATGTATTGTGTATAAAACCATGAGGAAAAGCGAGGAAAGGGTGGTCACAGAAGTAAGATTGTGGATTTCCTCTTTGGAGGAGAAAATGGGGCTAAGACCAGACAGGGAAACCTCAGGAGCCTTGGAGGATATAGACAGTGTTCTCTTCTGTGACCCAGGGAGTTTACAGAGGAATTCACTTGATAATCATTTATTAGAATATGCATATGATTGTGACATTTTCTCTGTCTATGTTACCTTTACTGTAAATGGGGGGGGGGAAATAATGCTAAGGGAAATAACACAGTAGTACAAACATATTGTAATTATGTTATAACCTGAAGTAAAACTAAAATTACTTCCTTTATTTACAACAGGCCTCATTAAGATTAATAATCTCACTTCATTTGTATTGATAGCCTTATGTTCAAAATTTCATAGATTTTACTAAAAATGATGGGAACGATGTTTACATAATTATAATATGTAAATCAGTCTCAGTTTTTTACAAGTATTCCATGTTTGAGTGGTATATTTTCATGCAGAATCTAATTGTTACTTTGTGCGGAAAACCCACAAAGGTGTTGCACTATGGTTGCCGTTTTACAGAGATTTCTGCCTTCCCCAGCCACTCCCTCTCAGAGGTGGAGGACCAAGAACCTGAAAGCAGTAAAGCCAAAAATCCAAAGGGCCTGCGTTGTAATACACGGATTGGTCCAGCTGAGGGCAGTGCCGTTCAAGGCTGGTTGTGAGAAGTAAGGGGTGGATGCCCCGCCTTTGGAGTGCCTCCTGTTCTTTGTAATTAGCCGATTAGCCACTGGGACTGAACGGGTTATTCGTGACAATTAAAGGTGGTGGTGGTGGTGATGGTGGCGGTGGTGGTTTTGGCGCACTGCATCTCCCTTGCCTGTTTGACACTTCCCTCTTCACACCAGCCTTCACCCCTGCTCCCCCACCAGCAACTCTTTTCTTCCCCTTTCTTCTCCCTAGACAGAAACCGAGACCGATGATGTGTTAAACTAGGCATGGGGCACTGACAGGTAGAAGAAACAGCAAGTGGGTGTGGGCAGCCCTTCAAGGCCTGACTGTTGGTAGGGAGCAAATCTAGAATTTTCCTGAAAAGTTAGACCTCACGCCATGAGTTTCCCCTGCTTTTGTTTCTAGTCTTGCGTTCCCCCAAAGGAGCCCAAGTTTAGGCTCCACACTGCTTTGTGGCATTGAGAGGGTCCGTAGGAAGGATGTCACGGTTATTTATTTCACTGACCAATGAAATGAAACAAAATGATTCTCTGGGACCACCGCCTCTGCCTAAAGATAAGTAGCATTTCCCATTCTAAATGCCGCTCCATTCTCTTGACACCTTTTCTTAGAAGTCCAGCTACCATAATTCACCTGTCTTGTTTAAGGATGGGCCTGAAGCAGAAATAAAGGAAACATTTACGTCAAAACTTTACTTTAAATGACTAAGTATTTAAAGGGTCTTTCCAGATTCTTCTTAGGGCTTTTTCATCTCTTTAAACAACATTTTCTTTTTTTTTTCTTTTTGAAGATTTATTTATTTTTGAGAGAGGGCGAGGGGCAGAGGGAGAGAGTGCTAAGCAGACTCTCTGCCGAGCATGGAGCCCGACACAGGGCTCCGTCTCCCCGAGCCTGAGATCAGGACCTGAACCAAAATCAAGAGTCGGATGCTTAACCAAGTGCACCACCCAGGCACCCCCAAACGACATTTTCTTTATTGCTAATTCTATGATACCATTAGAAGACATTTTGAAAAAACTTATTTTGCCCATAATGCCTCAACTCATTTTTCCTCCATGCCTCCTGCCCCGGTATCATAGAAGCACAGAATACAAGAGCTAGAAGAACTCTTGGAGGAATCAAATAGCCCGACTCCTGGGCAGTGTACAAGTGAGGAGTCAGAGCTAGAGGGACAATGCCGCATCAAGGCCACCAGTGGTCCAGGGCTGTGCCTCTTCAGTCTCCACTTTGTCCTTCCGCAAGACCGGAGCCCTTGCCTCTCCTCACCCTCAGGTCTCCTGTGGCTGGATATTGCAGGTGGTGTGGCTTCTTCACAGCCTCCTGACTAGTCTGAGGCCCTGAAATCCATCTCCCTTGCTGGCGGTTACAGCTAGAGCCTTGTTACCCCATGTAAGCACCCCAGGTGAAGAAGTGGCTGCGGCCTTCACCCTGTCTGGAGGACCGGTGGCGTGCTGGGGTCACCCTGGATGGCTGATCTAACAGGCTTAGAAGAAGGCAGAGTAAACTTGGGCAAGCACTAGATGAGGAATCATGAGACCTGGCTCTCTCCTAATCTGTGGAAAATCACTTCTCTTTTCTGAACCACCGTTTCTCCATCTCTGAAAAGAGGAAGTCGGCCTGAAAGAGCAGTTCTCAACCTGGGGTCCATGAACTTCCTGAAATCTTGTGCAGCGTTGTGGGGAGGCAACGTGTGCAGGCTCCGCAGACGGTGTACAGAGCTTTCACCAGGCTCTCAAAGGGGTCCCGGTATGGACTGAATCATGTTGCCTCAAAAATTCCTGCGTTGAAGCCCTAACCCTCATTGTGGCTGTATATGGGGGTAGGGCCTTTAGAAAGTTAAATGAGGGGGTGCCTGGGTGGCTCAGTCGGTGAAGAGTCTGCCTTCGGCTCAGGGCATGATCCCAGGGTCCTGGGATGGAGCCCCGCATCGGACTCCCCACTCAGCAGGAAATCTGCTTCTCCTTCTCCCTCAGCCTCTCCCTCAGCTCATGCTCTCTCGCGCGCTCTCAAATAAATAAATAAATAAATAAACAAAATCTTTTACAAAAAATAGAAAGTTAAATGAGGTCATATGGGTGGGGCCCCAATCTGGTGGGACTGGTATCCTTATAAGAAGAGAAAGAGATACTAGAGATCTCTCTCTCCATACACATACAGAGAAAATGCCATGTGATGACACAGCAGGCAGGTGGCCATCTGCAAGCCAAGAAGAGAGCCTAAGCAGCAACTGAATTTGCGGGCCCCTTGATCTTGGACTTCTAGTATCTGGAACTATGAGAAAATTAATTATTTAAACCACCTGGCCTGTGGTGTTTTGTTTCGGTGACCCAAAGAGACTAATACAGGTCTTATAGCCCAAAAACGATTCAGAGCCAATAGACCCACTGGTCCCCAGAAACCCACCCTGGACATTCATGTTTTACTGAAACATGCTTCTAGATACTCCGCAGGATTCTTGAGTTTTTAACACATAGTTTACACAGTTGTGATTATAGTGTGTATACAAATTTGTTTTACTTTTATCTGTTCAGAACGGTGCAACATATCTATGACAACATGCTTCATTTTCCAACCATTACATGGCACAGGTTTGGATTTTTATAAACCCATAGACCACAGTTTAAATCCTGATTCCACCACCTACTAGCTGTTTGACCTTGGACAAGTTATCACGCGTTTGTGCTTGTCTATACAATGGCGATAAGCTCAGAGTCTACCTCATACGGCTGTGATGAGGATCAGATGAAATAACGTATGGCAAGGGCCTGGCACAGAGCCAAGTTCCAACGGATATTTGTAGGTCTTATTGTTGTCATTGTTGAACATTTAAGTTGTTACCAGTCTGCTTTGCTCTTATAAACACACTGCTGTGAACAAACTTCCTTGTACATAGAGAATTTTTTCTTTGTTTTTAAGATTTTATTTATTTATTTGAGACAGAGAGCACAAGCAGTGGGGAGGGGCAGAGGGAGGGGGGAAACAGACTCCGCACTGAGCAGGGAGCCCGACGTGGGGCTCCATCCCAGGAACCTGGGATCATGACCTGAGCCGAAGGCAAACGCTTAAACAACTAAGCCATCCAGGCGCCCCAGGAATATTTTTCTTTTAGATTATTTTCTCAGGCTGAATTCCTGAGAGTGATGTCACTGAGTCAATAGTCTTTTTTTTCTTATCATTTAGAATTTTTATTTTGTTTAGGTGTCAATCTCTTGTGAATACATTAAAAAGCAAAATAAATCAGTTAACTTATTTCTAGAAGAGCTTTATATTTAGTGTAGAAATCTTATGAACTCAGAGTTGTCTGTGTTGCTGATTTTGCTCCCTATGGAATTCTTCAGCAGGACAGCATTTAAACAGAGCACTTCACTCTTGGGTCCAGGATTTCCTTTCAACCTATTGGGACCCCCATTTGTACCCACAAGGTAATGCAGTGTGCCAGCTCCACCAGCTTCTTGTTGCTAAGTGTGACCATAGGGCACATATTCAAGACACGTATTCAAAATGAAAATTACCCCCTGCAATGCATTTGAATTATGATAAGGCAACAAAGGTACAAACCCTTAGACTTCCTGCTGTATACTGGTGATTCTTCCAGGGAATGGAGAACACTTTCAACTCTGTACACAGCTTTGTACATAGTGGCATTTTACCTGAATTCCGTTCAGCATGCATAAGGAGCCACGAGGTACAGGGGCGCCGGGGTGGCTCAGTTGGTTAAGTGGCTGCCTTCAGCTCAAGTCATGATCTCAGGGTCCTGGGATGGAGCCCCAAGTCGGGCTCCCTGCTCAGCGGAGAGCCTGCTTCTCCCTCTCCCTCTCCCTCTGCCCCACCCCTGCTCGTTCTGTCTCGCTCCCTCTCACCTTCTCTCCCTCTCAAATAAATAAAATCTTAAAAAAAAAAAAAGGAGGAACTAGGTACAAATTGGCCAGATGTTTCGGTAGATAATGTTAGTGCAAGAAATGTTTGACAAGCCAGAACCCGAATGTGTAACCTTGCTTTTATGGCAAGTAGATTTTTTTTTACTGCATAACCACTAACTTGGATTTTATTTTGTATTTGCAAGGTTTACTGTTGAATAATAATTAATATTTGTCTTATGGAAAGCTCATATTCATAACTCAACAAATGCTCCTTTTCTTCTTGTTTGCCCTACATCCCTTTTCACACCCTCAGAGGTTGATTTTATTTCTCATGAGAGTCCTATTTCTTAGTGTTTTAAATTTGCATAATCCTAATTCATGAAGCTTTAAATTATTATTATAAATTTCCTTGCATGATTAAATGCTCTTTATTCAACATTCTTTTCAATGTGTCTGTCACATCGGATATGTCATTCTTTGACATTATATTCTGCTGAAATTAGCAGTGAAATCTGAGTATCATCTTTCCCACCTAAAGGTGACTGAATGCTTATACAAATGTATTTTGTAGCAAAGAAACACGGGTGGGAGAGCTGAATCAGTTGACCCATCTCCTTGTGTCATTAACTTCTCTTCTCTGCTGCTTTGAAGGCAGATGTGAAGGCTGAAGGTCAGGCAGCCATCTTGAGAAGGTTAAATGACCATTCTAACATTGTCTGAACAGAAATACAAAAGGAGTCTGAATTTTTGAAAACATCATGAAGATACCATTTAAGCCCTTGATTACCCATCTTGGAACTTTTCCTTAGATGGGAAAAAAAAATTTTTTTAGTGTAATTTGTTTGAGCCAGTTTTTGGAGTTCCAATTATTGGAGCTAAGTTCAGATTCTGATTGATTTGGAATGTAGTACCTCAAAGTAGGATCTGCAAGGTACAAAATCTGAAGTTTTAGAACTGGCTCAATAAGGAGCGCTGGGCTTGGAGCCATAATGGTAAAATTATGGCAGACTAGAAGGTTGTCACCCTTAGTTATTTGGTGATGAAACATTTGGTCAAATAATGTTGCCTGTGGTACTTTAGAAAGTGGGCTCTGTATAAACCACAGCTGTAGGATAGGGCAGTTAGGTTATTTTTAAAGCTGTATATGGGGCGCCTGGGTGGCTCAGTCGGTTGGGTGTCTGACACTTGATTTCGGCTCAGGTGAGGTTGTGAGATCCAGACCCATGTCAGGCTCCACACTCAGCATGGAGTCAGCTTGAGATTCTCTCTCCCTCTGCCTTTGCCCCTCCCCCCTGCTCTCTCTCTCTCTCTCTCTCTCTCAAATAAATAAATAAATAAATCTTTTTTTTAAAAATGTATGTGTTTTTGGGGGCGCCTGGGTGGCACAGCAGTTGAGCGTCTGCCTTTGGCTCAGGGCGTGATCCCGGCATTCTGGGATCGAGCCCCACATCAGGCTCCTCCACTATGAGCCTGCTTCTTCCTTTCCCACTCCCCCTGCCTGTGTTCCCTCTCTCACTGGCTGTCTCTATCTCTGTCAAATAAATAAATAAAAATCTTTAAAAAAAATGTATGTGTTTTTTAACCTGTTTACAGAGAAGGGTCAATCATCCGAGTAGAGAGAGAAAGATGAGAGAGATGAAAGGAAGCTACCCTCGCCCCTACAGTGGCCATTACTGCCTTCGCACAGTCATCTCAGGTCCTGGCCCCACATCGACAAGGCTGGAAGACTTTCCCTGATGAGCAAAAGCTGGGGGAGTTTCTTACCACAAGACCTGCTGTACAAGATGTGCTCAATGTGCGTGCTAAACAAGATGTGTGTCCTTCAAGATGAAACCAAGGGATGGTAAATGGCTACGGTGCTTTGGGTGCACAGGAGCTGGTATCTGGAGTGGAAGGCCGAGAAGGTCATTCTGGAATGGGGGAGCTCTGAGCTTGCTACATGCTGAAGGAGAGGAGAGGGAGAGAAAAGAACCGGAGAGTTGGATGATAGAGGGGATCATTCTGGAGCAGGTGTTACAGGGTGGGAGCCAGGGTGCCTCTCAGAGGAGACTGTTGGCCGGGAGGAGGGCGGCTCTTCCTCAGCCATGGCAAGAGGAGGTCAGGGAGAGGCAGACGGGCTTTCTGCTGATGAAAGTGCTCCCCCAGCAGAGGAAGAAAAAACCCGTTTGTTGCAAACTTGAATATTTGGAACCTGAAACAGTAAGCAGTAAGTTTTCTGGGCCCGGAGGTCATCCAGGGGAAGGGAGTGTGGAAGGGCGAGGCAGCAGTGAGGGCATGGTGACGTGGCTAAGCCTTAAGGTTCTGACTTGGCAGAGAGGTGACTGAGGCCGGCCCGAGGCTGTCTGGGAAAACGAGGTTGGCTTGAGGGCTGGAAGTCAAGTGGAAGGCAGAGTGACTTTGGCAGAAGGAAGAGAACTGAAAAAACCCAAGGTGGTACTCAGAAAAGAGGAGTTCCAAGTTTAAATATTTGAAAATGAAACCTGAAACTCGGGTTGAGTGAAGAAGGCATCCTAGGTGTGATTAAAGCTGTGGGAGGCTGAATAAGAGGAGAGGTGGAAATTACTGAAATTGAAAGGAACAGTTATATAGTGTCATTTACCCCCCCTCACATACTTAGGATGCAGAAGATGACAAAACTCGGGCCTAAAGTGGTGAGGCAGCCGGTCCAGAGTCCTGCAGCAGCAAAGAAATGGCAGAGTTGAAATTTGAACCTAGATCTGTCCCGAAAGGGACACGGTGCTTTTCTGTCACCAACCAGGAATTGGAGTGAAGCAGATGGCATGGAGGGAGGGCGATGTTCTCCAGGTGAGGGCAGGTGAAGGCAGAATGAAGCACAAAGTTAGTTTGGACAATGGGACGGGAATAAGAAAAGGTTTGTCTGGAATGCCTGGGTGGCCCAGTTGGTTAAGCATCTGCCTTCAGCTCAGATCATGATCACGGGGTCCTGGGATAGAGCCCCATGTCAGGCTCCCTGCTCAGTGGGGAGCCTGCTTCTCCCTCTCTCTGCTCCTCCCCCTGCTCGTGCTTTCTCTTTCTCAAATAAATAAATATATAAATAAAATTTAAAAGAAAAAGGAAGGTTTCATCTGCATGAACCAGGTTCCTAAACTTGGGACTTCAGTTTTTTATAGCTGGCTTTCTCTGGGCCACTTTTAACAAAAGAGATTGTTTGGAGGCTGTGTGTGTAGCACGTGACAATCTGCAGAGCACTTTCACTTCGTCGCTCGGTGCCTTCATGACAGTCTCTGGGTATTATGCTCACTTTCCTGGGGAGAAACAGAAGCTCCAAGTCTGTGATTTCCCCATGATCACACAGGAAGCGACAAATAAAGGCGTGCAGTCCAGACACAGTGTTGAAAGTGGGATTTACTGCCCCCTGCCCCCGCACCATCCTTTCAGTGTTGAAGCAATCTCTAGCTCTAGCACCTTCAGCCCGAATTATCCAGGACCAGAAGGGGGTGGTCTAGGAAAATGAAGGGGCCTGCATGCCTGAAATCATGTCTTTAGAGAGAACTATGGAGAATCTTCTAAAATGGCAGAAATACAGACATAACAGCATAGCCCATCCCTTCAAAGAGCTCATCAGCGAAGGAGAAAGAATTGTTTTGAAAATTGCAATCCAATATGCTACCTTCTCTTCCATCCTGGTAGACGCCGCACTGTGGGAGCCCAAAGGGAAAACAACCGCTACTGCGCTGGGCTTTGAAGGGCAGCTTCTGGCAGGAACTGCCTCCTGACAGATAAGAAAGCAACCGATTTCGGGCACAGCAGCCGGGAGCACTGCACCCAGAGACACACACACAGGAGCCTATAGACCCGTTTGGTGAGCAAACCTTGCAGATGCTTGCCAAACTGGGTCAATGTTAAGAAGCCAGGTCACGGGGGCGCCAGGGTGGCTCAGTCGGTGAAGCGCCTGCCTTCAGCTCAGGTCATGATCCCAGGGTCCCGGAATCGAGCCCTTTGTTGGGCTCCTTGCTCAGCGGGGAGTCTGCTGTTCCCTCTCCCCCTGTATCCACCTCTCTCTCTCTCTCTCTCAAATAAATAAGTCTAAAAAAAAAAAAAGAAAAGAAAAGAAGCCAGGTCACAGGGCCTTGTGTGGCAAGCTCAGAACATTAGCTTATTTACTGAGGACAGTAGAGAAGAGTGCTGTAGAACTTTGAACAGGGAAGTGATACGACTAGGTTTGTATTCTGAACAATCCTTCCCATAGACAGGCGAGACTGGACCCAGGAAAATCAGAGAGGAGGCTGTTCCCAGTGGTCCAGGTGGGAGATGCTGGCTTGAGCCATGTGAGGAAGGCTAGAGGGGAGGAAACCTATCTGAGAACATCTTGTACGTGTATCTTTGGGTGCTCGTGCTGTCCGAGTTGTGGAATCATAGAAGATGCACCTGTTTAGCGGGTACCCCCCCCCAACTGCTCTCCAGACCCGCTGGCCAATGTACGTCATTGGCGAGTTCTTTAGAGCACCCCAATGCTTTTCCATTCTCCCTCAGTCCTCCTCGAATGCTCGTCCGTATACACTGCTCCATGAAGTAGATCGTATTCTCTGATTGTGGCTGAAGAAACCCAAGCACTTCGTGTTTAAGCATGTGATTTCCCATGTAACCGTATGCCCAAGCTCTTTGGCAGATTGAAAGGCATGCATCTTGTTTGCTATTAGTCTCAGACCAGAAATCTACGTGTGCAAGAAATATTACCCCTCCCTCTTGTTTTTCTTTTTTTTTAAGATTTTATATATTTGAGAGAGAGAGAGAGCACAAGTGGGGCGTGGGACAGGCAGAGGGAGAGGGACAAGCAGACTCCCCCATGAGCTGGGCCCAATGTGGGGCTCAATCCCAGGACCCTGGGATCATGGCCTGAGCCGAAGGCAGATGCTAACCAACTGAGCCCCCCAGGTGCCCCTGTCTCTCTCTCTTGTTTTTCTAAATCAACTCAATTTCGATTCGGCACTGCATCTTAGCAGAGTATTGGGAAATTCTACCTGAGTCATTCTTGCAGTTCCTGCCTCCCCGAGATTAAGACTAGGTCTTGGAAACTTCCACAGTGCCAGACATCTGAGGGGGCCTCATCTAGTCATCGATGATCTGTAGTCTGTAAATTGCCACTTAGCCTTTCATTGTCCCTGTCCGTGGCTGGTTCTGCGGGAAGCTGAGGAAATCTGCCAGACAGCTGGGAACCCTTGTGTTCCTGTGTGAACCGGGGAAGGAGGCCCACTACACTTTGGGGCATTACCAGCTCCTCAGAGCACTGCTAGGAAGCAGGGTGTGGGGACCCACGGTGCGCTCTCTCCTCTCCTGCCCGGCTAAATACCTCCCTCTGAGGCATCAAAGTAATGAGGCAGCGAGGAGCAGAGCTGGCTTCGCTTGGGTGGGGTGTGGGGAGAAAGGGGAAAAACACACCATTGAGCCTAAGGTGCCTACAGAGACGAGCTGATTTGCCGCTGAGTGGGTTCATGAAAACTGATATAATATCAGAGTAAAGTGATATGGGATCTTAGGATTTAAAATAATTTGAAAATTCCAACATTTAATCTAACTTTAAAACACTTGCATTGGCTTCGAGCCCCATATCGTGTACTCATGGGGCATTCACTTTTGCTCCCAAGAGGGAGAGCCTTTTCTTCCTACACCTGTGTGGAGGATGAAATAAAATGTCCACGTTCTACTCCTCAGAATTTGTGAATATGTTATATTACATGTCAAATGGTAATTAAGGTTTGCAGATGGAATTAAGACTGCTGATGAGCTGACTTTGAGATGGAGAGTCTCTTGGATTATGTGGGTGGGCCAATAAAATCACATGGATTTCTCTTTTTTTAAGATTTTATTTATTTGACAGAGAGAGAGAGCACAAGCAGGGGGAGCAGCAGAGGCACAGGGAGAAGCAGACTCCCCACTGAGCAGGGAGCCCAATGTGGGACTCGATCCCAGGACCCCGGGATCATGACCTGAGCTGAAAGCAGAAGCTCAATCGACTGAGCCACCCAGGCGCCCCCTCACATGGATTTTTCTAAGTGGAAAAGGGAGCCAGAGTGAAGGAACCAAAGAGACGGCAGCCTGAAAAGGACTCAGCCTGACATTACCAGCTTTGAAGGTAGAGGAAGGGGTCATGAACCAAGGAATGTGGGCTGTTCTAGAAGCTGGAAACAGATTCTTCCTTAGAGCCTCCAGAAGGGCCTCCTGCCAACACCTTGATTTTAGTCCAGTGGGATGCATTTCGGGCTTTGGGCCACCGAAAGGTAAGACGAAACTGTCGTTTTAAGCCACTGAATTTGTCGTAATTTGTTACAGCAACAATAGGGAGTGAGTACAACCTGACAACGGAAAATAATGCTTGTGAATTTCCCATCATTGTTTCCCATGTAACTGCCTCCATCCCAGGGGTCAAAGGTAGCACTGGGCAAGACTGATATCACATTTGCTCCCATGCCTGGGTGGTAGATGGTGGGGTTAGAGCAGATGGCCCACCTCTGGCCCTGGCCACATGGGCTTTTATAGAAATTGATGTCCTCGGGGCGCCTGGGTGGCTCAGTCGGTCAAGCGTCTGCCTTCAGCTCAGGTCATGATCCCAGGGTCCTGGGATTGAGCCCCACGTCGGGCTCCCTGCTCAGTGGGGAGCCTGCTTCTCCCTCTCCCTCTGCTGCTCCCCCTGCTTGGGCACACTCTCTCTCTCTCTGTGTCAAATAAATAAATAAAAGCTTTAAAAAAATTTTTTTAAAGAAATCAATGTCCTCTCTTTGCCCTCCAAGCCACCTAGAAGCCAAGTCTTGACCAAAGATGAGTGCTGAGAGCTGTTGGATCTGCAAATAGGTCCTCCTTCCAGTGATGTCCAAAGGCAACAAGCTAAGGGGAAACAATACTCTACCTAGTTCTCTTTTTTAACACAGGGGAACCCTTTCCCCAAAGCCATCCAGCCGATTTCCCCTTACATAGCGTGGTTCAGAACTCAGGCGTCGTACGTGATTCCTCCTGCCTGCAAGGGAGTCTGGGAAAGTGAGTACCTGACATTGCCAACCTCCGTTGTGGGAGAAAGGGTTTTCTAGTGGGAAAGGAGAGGGGTGTGGCTGTCAGGCAGACAGCGAACAGAGTGCCAGGACCACCAACTGCCCAAGCTTTAGCCTGCCTCTCCACGGGGGCATCTTGAGCTGAGTATCTTGCTTCCTCCCGCGCCAGCTGTGATACTTGCATTCACTCTGAGTTGTGGGTCTTCTGCTTTAACTCCTTCCCACACTCCTGGTCAGATGACCACCTGGGTTCTGGTACAGCCGCAACACACAAGGGAGCGAGCCTTGTGGCTGAAACAGCACTCGAAGGAAGGTTTAATGACAAGCCTTAGAGAGTGTTGATGCCTCTAACTTTTGGGCTTGCTGGGGAGGCTGGCACTCCTTAGAGGTAGGCAAGAAAGATAAGGAGTTTGCCCGCACTTTAAATGCGAAGGAGTTTTCAAAAGCATCCTTGCAGGGGCGCCTGGGTGGCACAGAGGTTAAGCGTCTGCCTTCAGCTCAGGGCGTGATCCCAACATTATGGGATCGAGCCCCACATCAGGCTCTTCCACTATGAGCCTGCTTCTTCCTCTCTCACTCCCCCTGCTTGTGTTCCCTCTCTCGCTGGCTGTCTCTATCTCTGTTGAATAAATAAATAAAATCATTAAAAAAAAAAAAGAACAAAAGCGTCCTTGCAATGTTGTGCTCTCTACCTCTCGGGTAGCAGGAGAAGTGGGGTGGGGGGGCATGTAAGGAGGGCTCTACAGCTTGTAAGAAATTTGCTTCTCAGACCTAGCCTGAACAGAAAATTCCAAGCAGGGGTGCCTGGGTAGCGCAGTCCTTAAGCGTCTGCCTTTGGCTAGGGGCGTAATCCCGGCATTTCGGGATCGAGTCCCGCATTGGGCTCCTCTGCTGGGAGCCTGCTTCTTCCTCTCCCACTCCCCGGCTGTGTTCCCTCTCTCTGTGGCTGTCTCTCTGTCAAATAAATAAATAAAATCTTAAAAAAAAAAAGGGACCCCTTTTTTAGCCGGTCCCCTGAGTTGAGCTGGATAGGTACCAGACCAGCAGGAACATCCACGGAATCAGCCTGAGACGCAGGAAGATACATCTGGATCTCTACAAATGAACATCTCCAGCGCTGAGTATCGAGGTACGAAGCGGGGAGCCGTGAAACCGCGCACAGATATCGGAAGCTAAACAGAAGGGGGAGGGAGCCGCCGTGTCAGGGCGCCGGGAAGCGGTAGCCACCTGCAAGGGGGAGCGGACAGACCACGGACCCGCACGCTTGAGACAGCAGGCTGAGAAGGGAGCTCCGGGAGCGCACGCGGGACGGCTGGCGGTTGGCGGGCCACCTGCACGGGGGAGCAGGCGGACTCGCGGACGGCACCCGCGAGACAACAGACTTAGAACGCGAGCTCCAGGAGCGCGCGCGCAGGGTGGCTGGCGGGCCACCTGCACCAGGGAGCCGTCGGACCGCGGACCCGCACTCTGGAAACGGCAGACTGAGTCCGTGAGCCGGGAGCGTGCACCACCAAGCATCTCACGGAGCTCCGGAGCTCCAGTGTGCTCACTGGATCGAGGCTGAGACCAGGAGCTCCGGGAGCGTCCGTGGGGCGGCTGGCGGCTGGCGGCTGGAGGGCCACCTGCACGGGGGGAGCAGGCGGACTCGCGGTCAGCACCCGCGAGACACCAGACTGAGACGGGGGAGCTCCGGGAGCCCGCGCGGGGCGGCTGGCGGCTGGCGGGGTTGGAAACACAAAGGACAGAGACGTGCCGGCCCTGGAAGTGAGGGCTGGGACGCCGGGTGTGGGGCGCACAGCCCGGGATGCTGCAGGGTTGAGCAGCACCAACAGAAACAGAGTTAAAGTGGCCAGAACATCAGTGGAGAACGATCCGCGATCCCTCTGTTCTGAGACAGAGGCTGAATTTCAGCCGCTGCTGCTCTCTCAGAAGAGGCATAGCAAACCGCCAGGGAAAGCCGCCAGAGAACAAAAGCCCGGAAATACCGGCTCACAGGGTGCCCATCCCCATCCCCCCTCGCAAGGGACACAGAGACTCTACCCAAACAGGGTTTTCTGAGTACCGGCAGGCAGGCCCCTCCCCCAGAAGGCAGGCTGAAAAATCAAGAAGCCCACAACCCGGAGCGCCTGAGTGGCGCAGTCACCAAGCACCTGTCTTCGGATTAGGGTGTGATCACAACGCTCCGTAAGGAGTCCTTCATCGGGCTTCTCCACCGGGAACCTGCTTCTTCCTCTCCCACTCCTCTGCTTGGGTTCCCTTTCTTGCTGACTGTCTCTCTCTCTCTCAAATAAATAAATAAACTCTTTAAGGAAGAAGCCCACATCCCTAAGATCTCTATAAAACAAGGGCGCACGGCCTGGGTCCCAGTCAACACTTGGGCTCTGGACAACCCTGCAATCTCTCTTCATCAGAATGACGAGAAGGAGAAGTCCCCCCCAGCAAAGAAAAGATAATGAGTCTGTGGCCTCTGCCACAGAATTGGCCTCGGCCACAGAATTAATACATATGGATGTATCCCAATTATCAGAAATGGAATTCAGAGCAACAATGGTCAAGATGATGAGTAAACTTGAAAAAAGCATCAGAGAAAGCGTTGCTGAGAATATAGAATCCCTAAGGGCAGAAATGAGAGCGAATCTGACAGAAATTAAAAACTCAGTGGGCCAAATACAGTCAAAACTAGAGGCTCTGACGGCCAGGGTCACCGAGGCAGAGGAACGCGTTAGCGAATTGGAGGATGGGTTAGTAGAAGAAAAAACGAAAATAGAAGCTGGTCTTAAAAAAATCCACGCCCACGAATGTAGATTACGGGAGATTACTGACTCTATGAAACGATCCAATGTCAGAATCATCGGCATCCCTGAAGGGGTGGAGAAAAACAGAGGTCTAGAAGAGATATTTGAACAAATTGTAGCTGAAAACTTCCCTAATCTAGCAAGGGAAACAAGCATTCGTGTCCAAGAGGCAGAGAGGACCCCATCCAAGCTCAACCAGGACAAACCTACGCCACGGCATGTCATAGTGCAATTCGCAAATATTAGATCCAAGGATACAGTATTGAAAGCGGCCAGGGCAAAGAAATTTCTCACGTACCAAGGCAAAGGTATCAGGATTACGTCAGACCTGTCTACAGAGACCTGGAATGAGAGAAAGGCTTGGGGGGGCATTTTTAAAGCTCTTTCAGAGAAAAACATGCAGCCAAGGATCCTTTATCCAGCAAAGCTGTCATTCAGAATTGATGGAGAAATAAAGACGTTCCAAAATCGCCAATCATTAACCAATTTCGTAACCACGAAACCAGCCCTACAGGAGATATTAAGGGGGGCTCTATAAAGGTAAAAAGGCCCCAAGAGTGATACAGAGCAGCAAGTCACAACCGATACAAAGACTTTAAAGAGAAATGGCATCATTAAAATCATATCTGTCAATAATCTCTATCAATCTAAATGGCTTAAACTCTCCCATAAAACGCCACAGGGTTGCAGATTGGATAAAAAGACATGACCCATCCATTTGCTGTCTACAAGAGACTCATTTTGAACCCAAAGATGCATTCAGACTTAGAGTAAGGGGATGGAGTACCATCTTCCACGCAAATGGACCTCAAAAGAAAGCTGGAGTAGCAATTCTCATATCAGATAGACTGGATTTTAAACTAGAGGCCATAGAGAGAGATACAGAAGGGCACTATATTATTCTTAAAGGAAGTATTCAACAAGTGGATATGACAATTATTAATATATATGCCCCCAACAGGGGAGCAGCAAGATACACAAGCCAACTCTTAACCAAAATAAAGAGACATATAGATAAGAACACAGTAATAGTAGGGGACCTCAACACCCCACTATCAGAAATAGACAGAACACCCTGGCAAAAACTAAGCAAAGAATCAAAGGCTTTGAATGCCATACTCGACGAGTTGGACCTCATAGATATATATAGAACACTACACCCCAGAACCAAAGAATACTCATTCTATTCAAATGCCCATGGAACATTCTCAAGAATAGATCATGCTCTGGGACACAAAACAGGTCTCAGCCAATACCAAAAGATTGAAATTATCCCCTGCATATTCTCAGACCACAACGCTCTGAAATTGGAACTCAACCACAAGGAAAAACCTGGAAGAAACTCAAACACTTGGAGGCTAAGAACCATCCTGCTCAAGAATGACTCGATAAACCAGGAAATCAAAAAACAAATTAAACAATTTATGGAGACCAACGAGAATGAATACACAACGGTCCAAAACCTATGGGATACTGCAAAGGCAGTCCTAAGGGGGAAATACATAGCCATCCAAGCCTCACTCAAAAGAATAGAAAAATCTAAAATGCAGTTTCTATATTCTCACCTCAAGAAACTGGAACAGCAACAGAGGGACAGGCCTAACCCACTGACAAGGAAGGAGTTGACCAAGATTAGAGCAGAAATCAATGAATTAGAGACCAGAACCACAGTAGAGCAGATCAACAGGACTAGAAGCTGGTTCTTTGAGAGAATCCATAAAATTGATAGACCACTGGCAAAACTTGTCCAAAAACAAAGAGAAAGGACTGAGATTATTAAAATTATGACTGAAAAGGGAGAGGTCACGACCAGCACCATTGAAATTGCAAGGATTATTAGAAACTTTTATCAACAGCTATATGCCAAAAAACTAAACAATCTGGAAGAGATGGAGGCCTTCCTGGAAACCTATAAACTACCAAGACTGAAACAGGAAGAAATAGATTTCTTAAATAGGCCAATTAACTATGAAGAAATTGAGTCAGTGATAAACAACCTTCCAAATAATAAAACTCCAGGCCCAGACGGTTTTCCTGGGGAATTCTACCAAACATTCAAAGAAGAAATAATACCTATTCTCCTAAAGCTATTTCAAAAAATAGAAACAGAAGGAAAGCTACCAAACTCATTCTATGAGGCTAATATTACCTTGATCCCCAAACCAGGCAAAGACCCCCTCAAAAAGGAGAATTACAGACCGATTTCTCTAATGAATATGGATGCCAAAATCCTCAACAAGATCCTTGCTAATAGAATCCAACAGTACATTAAAAGGATTATCCATCATGACCAAGTGGGATTCATACCTGGGATGCAAGCATGGTTCAACACTCGCAAATCAATCAATGTGATACATCATATCAACAAGAAAAGACTCAAGAACCATATGATCCTCTCAATTGATGCAGAAAAAGCATTTGACAAAATACAGCATCCTTTCCTGATTAAAACCCTTCAGAGTGTAGGAATAGAGGGTACATTTCTCAATCTCATAAAAGCCATCTATGAAAAGCCTACTGCAAGCATTATTCTCAATGGGGAAAAGCTGGAAGCCTTTCCCTTAAGATCAGGAACACGACAAGGATGCCCACTCTCGCCACTATTATTCAACATAGTACTAGAAGTCCTTGCAACAGCAATCAGAAGACAAAAAGGGATCAAAGGTATCCAAATCGGCAAAGAAGAAGTCAAACTGTCTCTCTTTGCAGATGACATGATACTCTATATGGAAAACCCAAAGGAATCCACTCCCAAACTATTAGAAGTTATAGAACAATTCAGTAAGGTGGCAGGATACAAAATCAATGCCCAGAAATCAGTTGCATTTCTATACACGAATAACGAGACTGAAGAAAGAGAAATTAGGGAATCCATCCCATTTACAATAACACCAAAAACCATGCGTTACCTTGGAATTAACTTAACCAGAGACGTAAAGGACCTATATGCTAGAAACTATAGATCACTTTTGAAAGATATTGAGGAAGACATAAAAAGATGGAAAAATATTCCATGCTCATGGATTGGAAGAATTAACATAGTTAAAATGTCCATACTACCCAGAGCAATCTACACTTTCAATGCTATCCCGATCAAAATACCGAGGACATTTTTCAAAGAACTGGAACAAATAGTCCTTAAATTTGTATGGAACCAGAAAAGGCCCCGAATCTCCAAGGAACTGTTGAAAAGGAAAAACAAAGCTGGGGGCATCACAATGCCGGATTTCGAGCTGTACTACAAAGCTGTGATCACAAAGACAGCATGGTACTGGCACAAAAACAGACACATCGACCAATGGAACAGAATAGAGAACCCAGAAATGGACCCTCGGCTCTTTGGGCAACTAATCTTTGATAAAGCAGGAAAAAACATCCGGTGGAAAAAAGACAGTCTCTTCAATAAATGGTGCTGGGAAAATTGGACAGCTACATGCAAAAGAATGAAACTTGACCACTCTCTCACACCATACACAAAAATAAACTCCAAATGGATGAAAGACCTCAATGTGAGACAGGAATCCATCAAAATTCTAGAGGAGAACATAGGCAACAACTTCTATGACATCGGCCAGAGCAACCTTTTTCACGACACATCTCCAAAGGCAAGAGAAATAAAAGATAAAATGAACTTATGGGACTTTATCAGGATAAAGAGCTTCTGCACAGCCAAGGAAACAGTCAAAAAAACTAAGAGACAGCCCACGGAATGGGAGAATATATTTGCAAAGGACACCACAGATAAAGGACTGGTATCCAAGATCTACAAAGAACTTCTCAAACTCAATACACGAGAAACAAATAAACAAATCATAAAATGGGCAGAAGATATGAACAGACACTTTTCCAATGAAGACATACAAATGGCTAACAGACACATGAAAAAATGTTCAAAATCATTAGCCATCAGGGAAATTCAAATCAAAACCACACTGAGATACCACCTTACGCCAGTTAGAATGGCAAAGATAGACAAGGCAAGAAACAACAATTGTTGGAGAGGATGTGGAGAAAGGGGATCCCTCCTACATTGTTGGTGGGAATGCAAGTTGGTACAGCCACTCTGGAAAACAGTGTGGAGGTCCCTTAAAAAGTTAAAAATTGAACTACCCTATGACCCAGCCATTGCACTACTGGGTGTTTACCCCAAAGATACAGACGTAGTAAAGAGAAGGGCCATATGCACCCCAATGTTCATAGCTGCATTGTCCACAATAGCCAAATCATGGAAGGAGCCGAGATGCCCTTCAACAGATGACTGGATTAAGAAGCTGTGGTCCATATATACAATGGAATATTACTCAGCTATCAGAAAGAACGAATTCTCAACATTTGCTGCAACATGGACGGCACTGGAGGAGATAATGCTAAGTGAAATAAGTCAAGCAGAGAAAGACAATTATCATATGATTTCTCTCATCTATGGAACATAAGAACTAGGATGATCGGTAGGGGAAGAAAGGGATAAAGAAAAGGGGGGTAATCAGAAGGGGGAATGAAACATGAGAGACTATGGACTATGAGAAACAAACTGAAGACTTCAGAGGGGAGGGGGTGGGGGAATGGGATAGACTGGTGATGGGTAGTAAGGAGGGCACGTATTGCATGGTGCACTGGGTGTTATACGCAACTAATGAAGCATCAAACTTTACATCAGAATCTGGGGATGTACTGTATGGTGATTAACATAATATAATAAAATAAAAAGAAAGAAAGAAAGAAAGAAANGAAAAAGAAAGAAAGAAAGAAAGAAAGAAAGAAAGAAAGAAAGAAAGAAAGAAAGAAAATTCCAGGCAGACACTAGCCAGGCTCTTTCTCTCTCCAGCACCTCCTGGGGGCTGTTGCGGTGATGCTTGTTCAAGAATAAACGGGCCCTGCCAGAGACCAGAGTGTTAGGAAGCCTTGGGATGCAGGACACAGACTAGGCAAGGAGACCCCCAACATCTTCCTTTTGGCTCGAAACAGGCACAAACGTCACCCACACAGAGGAACCCAGCTATCTGGCTCCCAGAACTTCTGCAAGACAAAGAGAAGGATTTTTCCATGACAGTCTTACCAAGGGGGACCATTCTGACCTCCCAGGGGGTATAAAGGGCCCGCTGGGAAGATCAGGAGATCGGTAGGGCTGGTGGGTGTGGAAGGGTGGAGAGCAGAGCAGCCGTGTCTTTGGAGGCCTTCCAGCCCAGCCAAAGAGGAGGATTTGCATCTGAATCCTGGCTCTGCCCTTTATTTGCTGGGTGGCCATTCCAACCTCGCTTCACTCTCTTGGAAAATGATAATCCCCGCTCAGAGCAGCAGTATTCCCACTAGCCAAAAGGTAGAAACAACTCAAGTATCCATTGATGGACCAATGGGTAAAGAGAATGTGGTCTACCCGCACAGGGACTATTATTCAACCGTAAAAGGGAAGGAGATCCCATCGCTCGCTACAACATGAATGAACCTTGAAGACCTGCTAAGTGAAATAGAGCAGTCACAAGGGGACAAAGATTCCATGATTCCCCTTACACGAGGTACTTCGAGGAGTCAAATTCATAGAGACAGAAAGGAGAATGGCATTTGCCAGGGCCTGGGAGGAGACGGGAACGGGAATGTGTGTTCAATGGGTACAGAGTCTCAGTTGAGGAAGGTGACAAGAAGTCTAGAGATGGGTGAGGTGACGGTTGCACAAACTGTGGGTATACTTAATGCCCCTGAGCTGTGCTCTTCAAAATGGCTCAGAGGAGGGGCGCCAGCTGGGCCTGATCGGTCTGTGGAGCGTGCGACTCTTGCCCTCGGGGTTGTGAGTTCCAGCCCCACGTCGGGAGTGGAGGCTACTTAAAAATCAAATCTTTGTGGGGCGCCTGGGTGGTTCAGTTGTTAAGCGTCCGCCTTCGGCTCAGGGCGTGATCCCGGCGTTCTGGGATCGAGCCCCGCGTCGGGCTCGTCCACTGGGAGCCTGCTTCTTCCTCTCCCACTCCCCCTGCTTGTGTTCCCTCTCTCTGTCAAATAAATAAATAAAATCTTTAAAAAAAAAAAAAGAAGTAAAATTTTTAAAAAATCAAATCTTTCGAAAACAATGGTTACAACGGTCAGCTTTAAGTGATGGGTATTTTGCCACAGTTTTTAAAAATTGCATGCCAGCTACTGAAGTAAAAGCACTCACATTAAAAGAGTAAATGTCCACATTAAACAACTCAAAACAGAGTCTGATTCCACGTTGACATAGAGGTCTCACTCCTGTTGTGGGGGAAGAAGGCCGAGGGACAGAACAGGCAATAATTAGTGTATTCTTCTTGGTATTTATAAGTACTCAACATATTCTAAAACTTCAAAGTACACAAACTAGCTTCAAAGCCGTCATCCCATTTTACCCTTTCAACATACCGAAATGATTGGAGATGTTGAGGTTAATGTGATATTCTCTATGTGAAGAACGCCTTGCCTAGCATAAAAAGGTATCTGTGATTCTTTGTCCCCCAAACTGGCTAAAATGGCAAGTTTTCTCTAATTTTTAAAATGAGAAGAAATAACAATAATGCCTACCTGGTTTATCTCCCCAGGGAGCTGGGGAGCTTAGGGAGATAGGAAAGCCCTGGATAAAGACCCCATAGAGAAAGGAAAGAGTACTCCTTTTTGGCATCCCCAACCTCAAAAAGGGCTCAGGTATCCTATGTAAGGCCTCACATCAGTTGGCTTGAACCTCACATTTAATACTTGAAAAAAAATACTTGGGCACCAAAAATTCAGCCTATCCTAAAGGCCAGCTTCTCTTTTGGCCCTGGGTCAAAGTGACGGAGTGACGATGCCCACTCCGACTTTAGCAGTCATGGCTGGGTTGCCCTATCCCGCTGGGCCAGGAGGGAATAGGGGCCGCTGACCACTGGGCCCAGCCCAAGGGCTTTGCCTTTAAAAAATAAAATTAAACAACACCTCCTCTTTTTTCTTCCTCTCAAGTCCTGGCGGCTCTGTGCTGGTTCCCTATTTCCACTCCCCAGCCTTGGCCCAGTAGTCTCCATCCGGGGACCGAGACTCTTGACCATTGGTGGCTCCAGCCGTGCTCTCCGCTTGCTCTCCACACCTCCCCCTTGCTGAGCATCCCCCCATCCCACCCCACGCCCCCCACTCCCCCATGCAGCTAGTGTTCCTGGCACTTTGCACATCCGTTATTATCTCCCTGAGGTCAAGGGGGTTAATAATTGATGTCAACATTGTGAACTTTGTTACCACTCTTCAAGATAATATTCATTAACTCCGGTATTTGAAATGCGCATCTCCTCAACACTATGGTCTAGTGGTTTTCCACTCTTTGCTATGCATTACAATTACCTGGAGAGCTCTTGAAAGCCACCCAGACCCAGACACCCTCCCCAGCCTAATTAAACGAGAAGCACAGCACAGTCATTACTCTCCATCGTGCGTAATTACCTCTCCATGTCTTTGTAAGCAGTGGGTCCCAGTCCTTGACCCACAAAAAGAATTAGCAGGAGAGCTTGGTGGCTATCCAGCCCCATCCTTCCCTGGCTGAGGAGTGCCTAAGAATGTGTAGTATCCTTTGAAATTTTCAAGAAGTTATTTCTTCCTGTACTCTACTCCCGTCTCCGCTCCCATTCTTTCCAAAAGCACATTTTTCACAAGTCATCATTTCGCAAAATGCATTCTGCAGTGATAGCAAGGGAGTTGTGGAAAACCAAATGGTCCCCAAAGATCCGTCCAGTCCTAAACCCTGGAACTAGTGAACGTTATCTTACTTTCTTACTTGGAAATGGGGTCTTCACGACGTAATTAAGTTAGAAATTTTGAGCTGAGGGGCGCCTGGGTGGCTCAGTCAGTGAAGCATCTGCCTTCAGCTCAGGTCATGATCTCAGGGTCCTGGGATCGAGCCCCATGTCGGGCTCCCCGCTCATGGGGGAGTCTGCTCCTCCCTCTCCTTCTGCCCCTCCCCCCGCTTGTGCACGCACGCCCTCTCTCTCTCTCTGTCACAAATAAATAGATAAAATCTTTTTTTAAAATTTAAAAAATTAAAAAAAGAAACTTTGAGATGAGGAGACTCTCCTAGATTATCTGGGTGGGCACCAAATGCCATCACAAATGTTGGTATGAGAGAGAGAGAGGGAGATTAGCCCCACAGAAAAGGGGGGCCATATGAAGATGGAGGCAGAGGTTGGCATGATATGGTCACAAGCCAAGGTGTGCTGGCCAACAGCTCCCAGAAGCTGGAAGAGGCAAAGAATGGATTCTCCCCTAGGGCCTCTGGGGGGAGTGTGGCCCTACCAACACCTTGACTTTGGACTTCTGGCCTTCAGAATGCGGGAGTATAAGTGTCTGTTGTTTTTAAACCCCCCAGTGTGTGGTCATTTGTTATGGTGGCCCTAGGAAGCTGATACAGTGACCGAATAAGTTTGGTAACTCTCGGCTTTATAGCTGAACTTCACAAAACATTTCCTATGCTAACGGGCATCATTTCCCAAACACAGGCCCTGGACGAGTGCTCCCCAGAATGCACCTTGTGCTGGGTCACATGCTAGCCAGCAGCCGTGAGCGGAACTCACAGCATTGCGGGCTGTGTGTGCGAAAAACCTTTATGCACATGTTAGAGCCATACACAGGTACGTCATGCACCTACCGTTTCAGAAGCAGCCATGCATTCGCTTATAAACTCATTCAGCACATTTGTGAGCACCTACTGTGTGTCAGAAATTATTCAAGCCACGGAGGATATAGCGATTTTAAAACCAAAAACAGGGGCACCTGGGTGGCTCGGCTGGTTAAGCTCCTGCCTCTTGGTTCCAGCTCAGGTCATCTCGTGGTTCCTGAGATCAAGGCCCGCGTCGGGCTCCACGCTCAGCGGGGAGTCTGCTTGGATAGTCTCTCCCTCTGCCCCTTCCCCAGTTCACGCTTTCACTTGCTCTCTCAAATAAATAAACCTTTAAAAATAAATAAATTGTGAAAATAAAAAGCAAAAACCGTGTCTCCCGTGAAAAGAGTATTCTAATGGGACAATTGGTCAATGAACAAAGAAGCAAATCAGTAACAGGTAGTGACTAATGCTATGAAGAACATAAAATGAACTAACGGAAGAGAGGGAGGGAGGTGGCTCCTTTAGAGCGGGTAGCAGAGAAGGCCAAGCATTTCACTAGGTGATTCCCTACCGCATGTCTTCCTCTCAAGAACCGTTTCATCTCTCCCACATGTGGTAGGTATCATCTCCATCTTGCCAATGAGGAAACTGAGGCTCAGGGAAGTGAAGTGACTTGCCCAGATCATCCAGCTCTCAAGTGGCTCCTATGGGGTTGAAAGCCGGTCCTGACGGACACCAATGACTGCATTTAAGGTCCACTTACCAGTAGCATGCTACATAATGTCTGTACTCAATAGGACTCCCGGGGAGATCTTCCAGAACCTGCATTGGCCGTTCCACACCAGTGGAATGAATGGTTCCAAGGGTGAGAAGGCTGGAGATCAGACTGGCAAAGGGTACACCTTGTCAGAGACTTGCCCTGCAGAATTCCTTCGGTGTGTTTCTGTATTGGGAAGGTAGGCATGGGGTACTGAAACTGCCTGCTTCCTCCCCTTGGTCTTTTCACCTCTCTTTCCTGTCCAGCCCCATCAGCTGGGGCCCTCAGGGCAGGGCCATGGGCTCCAGTTAAAGGGAGTTTTGAGTTCTTATGGCTTCATGGCTCTGGGCTGCACTTCTGGGTCCTGGGTGGCAGGTAGGACTCCGGCAGAGACCAGCCAAGCACTGGAAACTTAGGGTGTGCTTGCAACAGTGTGTGGCCCGGTTTGGCTGGGATACAGGATGCTCAAAGCAGAGTGAAGAATCGGGCTGGGCAGGAGGCTGGGGCCAGATCACGGAACAGCGTTCATTCTCTGGGCTGGTGTTGGCCAAAGCCTGCGCTGCCGACAACTCGTGTTTCGGGATAGTAATAGCAGTGACAGGAAGAGGCGTTATGTGAGAAAATATAGGTTCCTTGCCAGGAAGGTGGAGTTCAAAGAGACTAAACAGATCTCCTTTTTAAAAAAAAATTTACTTATTTATTTGAGGGAGGAGCGAGGAGGGGTTCAGGGGCAGAGGGAGAGGGGGAGACAGAATCTCAAGCAGACTCCCTGCTGAGCGTGGAGCCCGACATGGGGCTCGATCCCACAACCCATGAGATCACGACCTGAGCCGAAATCCAGAGTCAGATGTTTAACTGACTGCGCTGCCAGGCACCCCTCAACAGACCTCTTTTATGCCGGACTACCCGGACTTGACACTAAGGCAGAGGGCAAGCAGAGGGGCCCCCGTGGATGCTGTCCTCTTTATGAAGGTGGACGGAGACCCACTAGAGGCAGACTGGGCTGGGGGAGGTGAGTCAGTGCTGTGGACTCTGGCTCCAAATCACCTTCTGCCCCCTCCCTGCCACCCCCGCTACCCCCACTTCAGCTAACACTCTCCCTCCAACCTGTTTCCCTGCACCTACCTGCCCCCAAAATCTCTCCCCTCTTTCAACTCACTTCCCAACCCCACCACCTCCCTCCTCCTCCTCACCCATCCCACCCGACGCCTCTTCCTCCACAAGTGCTTCTCCAGCTATTCTAGAAGCTACAGTAACTTACAGATACTCTGGGCAGTTGTATGAAAGACCTCTATTCACTAGCAAATATGCTAAAAATTCATCTGAATTCCACAGAGGGTTTGTCCTAAGCCATCCTCCAAAACAATGTAGAATTTTTTAAAAATATCATTTGCCTGGGTTTTTTTTATAAGACCCAGACAGGCTCAGCTGTGAGTTTACCACGCGGTTGGTTTCCATAGTAACCACCGCTGGTTCCAGACTCCTGTCCTTCATCTTCTGTGCGGACACCCAGCTGTGGAGCTTGTTCCCTCGTTGCAGGAAGGGGCCCTGCCTTGGTTTCCCCCCGAGTCCCTGCCCTGGCTCAGCCACTCTGGAACTTCGGCTGGGGATTTGCATAATGAGCAGCGCACCCCTTCCGCCAGGCCCAGCTGGGGGGGTCAGCTTCAGGCTCCTCTGCTCCTCTTGAATTAACATCATGGCCTCTTCAAGCCTGAGAAAGTAGAGGAGCGTGGTTGAAAGTGTGGACTTTGAAGGCAGACTGCCTGGTTTGAAATCCAGGCTCTGTCACTGATCAGTCGTCTAACCGTGGGCCAGTTACTTAACTTGGTTGCTTCTGTTTCCTCATCTTTAAAACAGGCAAATAAATAGAACCTACGTGAAAGACTTATTATGAGGATATGTATGTGTAATGGTGCTTTAAACGGCGCCTGGCAAGGCGCCTGGGTGGCTCAGTCGGTGAAGGGTCTGCCTTCGGGTTGGGTCATGATCCTGGGGTCCTGGGATTGAGCCCCGCATTGGGCTCTCTGCTCAGCGGGGAGCCTGCTTCTCCCTCTCCCTCTGCCTCTCCTGCTGCTTATGCTTGCTCTCTCTTGCTCTCTCAAATAAATAAAAATTTAAAAAATAAAAATAAAACAGCACCTGGCACGTCCCGTTACCTAAGTGTGACTGATGAATATTGTCAGTGCCCGTCTGTGTCATCATCGACAGACGTTTTGGCTAAGTCAGCAATTAATGAGGCATTGTGTGAGCGAGGAAACTGTGGGTACCACAGACACTATTTGGTGTCCCCTCAAGCTCCTTTAAAGGCCTGACCCCTAGAAGCCAGGCCAGACTTCTAGGCCCGGAGCGTGCTGCACCGACAGCTTGGAGTAGACAGCCCACCCAGCCAGGCTCTTTGCCTGGAAGGGACCTCTCGCCCCATTACCCATGAAGACTTGGGCACAGGGTTCAAAAGTGGCACCCATGGGGAGCCTGGGTAGCGCAGTCGTTAGGTGTCTGTCTTCGGCTCAGGGCGTGATCCCGGCGTTCTGGGATCGAGCCCCACATCGGGCTCCTCCGCTGGGAGCCTGTTTCTTCCTCTCCCACTCCCCCTGCTTGTGTTCCCTCTCTTGCTGGCTGTCTCTCTGTCACATAAATAAATGAAAAATCTTTAAAAAAAAAAAGTGGCACCCAGCCCCCACAATCGAAGGCATCAGCACTTTGACCAATGCTGCAACTAAGGCAGGGCCAAGGCTCAGGCCTCCCAGTTGAGAGTGTGCGGTACCTCCATGCAAATGAAGCTGCCCCCATGGGTGTGGGAGGCTGGGAGCACCTCCGCAGCCACAGCGAGGTGGGTGGCTAAGAAGTCACACCTAGCACTAACCGCGTGCCAGGCGGGTGGGCGGGGGTGTTGAGCACCTGTACCCGGATGGCCTCCTTTCATCCACAGAGCAGTGAAATGACCTACTCAGGGTCACACAGCCAACAAATGGCGGAGCCAGGAATCCAAACCAGTCTGTCCCACAATCCCTGAGCTCACCTGCTCTGCCACACTGCCTCACTTGGGGCCGGTTCAGCTCTGACCACCGAGCACCAATGCTTGCGCCTGCGTAGATGACTCAGTGCCCCGATGGAGACGTATGGGCTCAACACTAAGAGGAGGCAGGGCCTGGACCAGGGGCAGCCCTGTCCAGGACATGTGGGAAAAGCCCCCAAGGCCACTGCCACACACTGTTAGGATTTTAGGAGATCTGTTTGGCTAGTTGAGGAATTTTCCAGAAGGCCCAAGAGTCCAGGCGGGTAGAGTCCTGATCGGATCGGGCCCATCACCAAGGGACCTTGTGCAGGCTCCCAGGAGGGCAGCTTCAAGCACAACGGGGTACCCTCCGAGGGAAGGACCCAGGCAGGGACACTAAGCAGTGTTTGCTCAGTGGTCTACCTTTGGGGTGGGCATCAGGGTTTCCAGGGTGCATTTTTTCCTCCTCGTGGGAGCCCAGCAGCAGCCAAGAGCCCCAGCCCGGACTCCAGGGAGAGCGCAATCTGCCTTCCTGGCAGCGGCCTTGCCCAGTTTGACAGGCTTCCTTCCATTTGGGAAAAAGAACTCCAGGCTCTCATCTGGGGACAGCCTCTGAAGGACACATGCCCCAATCCCTTCTCCTCTGCCACTCAGAGCCCAGGATGGGGTGACCCTGAGAGTCTCAGGCACAGCCTGTGTTCTTTGAGGCTGAGCGTCTTGGAGAAGGAGTTCTAGGGACCTAATGCCTTCCACCTGGAGAGCAGGCCACACTTCCCTTCCTGGTTCAAGAGGCGACAGGGGAAGTTGGGAAGAGATCAGGGCTGAGAGGTCGCAGGTAGCCGGACAGAGGGACAAGGAAAGGAGCCTGGGATTCCAAAGTAAAGAGAGCCTGGCAGGGAAAAGCAGTGGGGACCCAACTGTGGGAGCGGCGGTGGGTGCTTCTGGGGAGGAGGCCGCTGGCTACAGCCAGGGAGCCTTTGTTCCCAGGCAGCCTTGGCCCCCACTGTCTTCAAACAAGGTTTCTAAGCTGGCGTGGGAGTAGCACCGGATGCCAAACCCGTCCTGCTCGAGGGAGATTCCTTCAGTAACTTTTATTCCGATAGACTATCACACTGAGAGAAAAGTTGCCAGGAGAGGACAAAGAACTCCCTGACACCCATATCAGCGATTATTTGCATCCTGCCTTGTTTGCTTTATTGTGTACCTTCTCTCGCTCTGCGTCTTCGTTTTCCAAGTCATCTGTAAGTAAGTTGCAGATGTGATATCCTTTACCCCTAAATAGCTCAGTGTGTGTTTCCTACAGAGACTTTTTTTTTACATGGTCGAAATCAGCAGAAGAGCACGGATCTAAGGTTTTTCTCTCATCTCTGGGCCATATTCAAATTTCACTGACTGTCCCAGGTTTTTAGCTTGATTTTATTTTCCTTTTGGAAGGCTTCTTAATCTCTCAGCTGATACGTGAATATAGTCTCTGTGTGAACCCTTGCGGATAAAGCCAAAATAGCCTTCTTGGCCCACCACCCTCTATCCCCGTCCCTCAAACCTTAAAAGGTATTATAATGTCTGTAATAGGTAAGAGCATGAGGTCTTGGGCACCCGGGTGGCTCAGTCAGTGAAGCATCTGCCTTTGCCTCAGGTCAGGATCTCAGGGTCCTGGGATCGAGCCCCACAGTGGGCTCCCCATTCAGTGGGAAACCTGCTTCTCCCTCTGCCTGCTCTGTCCCTCCCCGCCCCCACCCCGCTCGTGTGCGCTCTCTCTCGCTTACTCTCTCAAATGAATAAATAAAATCTTTAAAAAAAAAAAAGAGCGTAAGGTCTCTGCCACTTGCTTGCTGTGTGGCTTTGAGCGAGCTCCTTAAACTTTGTGTTTCTGTCATCTGTAAAATAGGGATGATAAGAGTAATAATGTCAACATTACTATGTGGTTATGGCGATTAAATTAATTCATCCCAATAAAGCTCTTAGAATAATGCCTGGCACATAGTTATGCAATCAGTACATGTCAGCTGTTCTTATTATCCTGTTTGACCTTACTCCATGGGGCAACCCAAGGGAACACAACAACCAAAGGTTGGGGCCTGCCAATGACTTTGTGTCCAAGGGGTAGCCCAGCTCCCCGGCGCAGAGGGACGTCCCCCCAGCTGTGAGATGGGAGCAACTGGGACCCAAGAATCCATCAAGGTCAGGCTTCCATAGTCGGATTTGTGTGCATTAGCAACGTTGCCGCCTGTGCCTCTGGCGAGTGTGGACTGGCCTGAGCTGAGGTGGGGGTCCGGGGTCCGGGGTCCAGGGCAGGATGGAAACAGACGCACGCCAAGCCCATACGTGGGGAATTCTCCAAGCCGGGCCTTCCAGGGCTGGCCTGCAATAGGACAGCCATTTCTGGGAGCAGCACAGACTCTCCTGGGGGGCGTCACAGAAGGTGTCTGACACTTGGCAGATGTTTGCTTGCTCCTCCAGGCCTCTCAGCGTGGCGATTCTGACGTTTCTTCTCCCTGGTAAGCAGGGAGGAATAGGGCGAGAAGAATGGGGATGTGGCGAGCTTTGCCCAAGCTCACTCTGGGACACAAGGCACCTGGCTGGGACCCTACGGTAAGTAAGGCGTGGCTCTCAGTAGAACCAGTCCTTGGGCAACAGCTGTGCTTTCAGGGGTGGGGGTGGGCGGGCAGGGGTCTCCAGCCTCAGCAGTCAGAATAGCACATTAGAAAGCAGCCTGGATAGGAATCTTGTCACAAAGCCTACTGGCCAACTAGCCTGGGACAAGTCACTTAGCCTCTCAGAACCACCATCTCCATTCCTCAGTGGAGATCGTGTGCGGGACCCTGGGGGGGTTAGTCGGTGGTTTCGGCTCCGGCTGCGATCTCAGGGTCGTGAGGTCGAGCCCGGCGTGGGGCTCCAAGCTGAGTGTGGAACCTGCTTAAGATTCTCTCTCTCCCTCTCCCTCTGTTCCTCTCTCCCACGTCTAAAAAATAAAAATAAAAGAGATCACGTGTATGAAAGTAAAGGCTTGTTGAATGGGAGCTGTTTTCATGTACCAGTTCGCAGGCACCGCTGGGGACAGGATGATAGGAAGGTCATTGTGTTTAGGTCCTGAGCTCTTCTCCAGCCCCCTTTACCCTCCTGCTCTCACACATGCCTGCATTTCCAACCAGACTGACTGCCCCTGGACTGATGGTCTCTTCCTGACTTCCTCACCTTGTCTCCTGCTGTTTTCACCACCTGAATTGCCTTGACAAATGACAGCGGCACCCTCCTGCCCCGGTCCCGAAAAGGATGAGGGCCCCCGTAGCTCGGGACATCACCCTCGTAGGTCTGGACTGCATACACCCCAGCCCACGGTCCCGGCACTCGGAATGTTCTTGCCTCCCTGTAGGGCTCAGAGCTGCAGGAAACAGCTGTGGAAGAGGGCCAGAGAGGGGGGCCGTCCCCAGTCCCGGAGCCTCTTTGTGACATAAGCTCTTCTTCTTTGGGGAGAAGGGCCAGCAGGAGGAATCCCCAAATCCCAGCCCTGTCTGGGGCGGACCCACACCCCTTCCTGGGGCTAGCTAGGATTCTTCTTAACTGCGTGTAAGAAAGGCCCGACCATAGCCAAGGCCACAACCTGAGCCCCCCAAGAAGCTCGGGCCTTGCTGAGCCTGCTTCCCCACCAGCCCGGGACTTTTGGAGCAGGGTCCCGAGGGGCATGGTGAGGCTGTACCAGGGAGGCTGCAAGGCAGCAGGCACTGAGGGGAAGGAGGAGGAAACGGCCCCCTTCCCTGGCCGGCCCAACAGAGAGCTATAGAGGCCCTCCTTCCTGTGAGGGCCCGGGCCCAGGGCTCAGACCTCTGAGCCTCCCATCTCCCCAAACCACAGCCCAGAGGTGTGAAAGAAAGAAAAAAACAGGGGGATGGGTGGCAGAGAAGAGACAGGTGCACATTTCACACCTTGACCACAGGTGGGGCCCGGAGCAGCTTCACTCTGACTAACTTCCTCCTCAAGCTTCCCCACTGGCTGCTCGGGAGGACGGAGGCAGGAGGGGCACATCTAGCAGAACTCTGGGTGCAGGCCCCTGGCTAGGTGGGTCTCCCCTAGAGCTGGGCCCGCCCCGGATCTGCTCTGGGGGTTGCTTGGGGCAGGAGAGGACCAAAGCAGAGGGGCAGACCGGGGTTGGGCTCAGCCCGTGACAAAGGCGCCTCCGAGGCGTCTGAGCCGAGAAAGTGCAGGAGCCCACCGCGCACCTGTCACTCTGAGGCCCGGATGGGGCCCCTGTGCCAAGTGACCAGGGTGAGGAGGAGCCCACCACTCACTGGGCACCTACCCTGCGCTGCACACCTACACGTACCGCTAGCAGTCCACGCAGCAGCCCTATCACGCGCGTGCTGTGCTCATCCTTACTTTTCAGATGAGGAACCCGAGGCAGAGAAGTGAAATGATTTGCCTGAGATTACACAGCACGGAAGCCAGAGGGTTAGGCGAGGGCCAGCCTTTCTGGAGGCCCACCCCCCTCCACACCGCATGCCCCACAAGGCAGCGCACTCCACCCTGGGGCTCCCTTGACCCGAAAGGCTCCCAGTCACTCTCCGTGTGTAGCCAACCTCCCTCTCGCTCAGCATTCTCTGCTGGGCTCCCACCGCGTGCCCGGGCCCTTCCGGCCCCAGTGAGCTCAGTCCCTCTCACAACACCCCTGCTGAGGGGACCGGCGCGAAATGGGTGTGTCATTTGTCCAAGATCACCCAGCTCGAGCAGGGTGGAGTCCGGGCTGGAGCCAGACAAGTTCAGGGTTCTTCCCACCCCGTCACGGCCACGTGGGAGGCTACGGCCCAACTCAGAAGAGCTCTCCGCACCTTTTCAAACCTCGTGCCCGACCTTCTCTCATTTCTCCTGGCCAGCAGCCTGGGAAGGTGGGGAGCTTGGTCCCCACGTGACCAGTGGGGGCTGGGGCACAGGAAGGGGAGCGGGGATGCCTAGACTTTGACATTTCACACAGCCTGGTGACTTCCTAACCTCTGTTTGGAGGCCCCACGGCGGGTTGTCTACTTCAGCCAACACAAGCCATTGCCAAATTTCTATCAGCTATCTCCCCCACCATTGCATACAGAAAAGATCCTTTTAATACCAAAAAGGGGATGAAGGACATCATTGCAGAATAGGAGACCCTCCTTTAAGTCGAACAGACAGAGATTTTTGTTAGCCTCCCTTCTTGCACTTGTGGAAGCGGTCAGTGGAAACTCCTCACGGGCGGGCAGCCAGAAACCGGGTCCCAGCTCCTACCCTTCTTCCTCACCCTGCAGGCAGTCAGGCTCCAAGTCTGACCCACCCTAACAGCCGAGGCTCCCAGAATCGCCAGTCCCTTCTGGCCCAGACCTTGCAAGTAGCAAGCTGTTTAGAGCAAGGACAGCCGCATCATCTGTCCACAGAAGGTGGAGAAACGGCCCGCTGCCCTGCAAGTGTGCGTCTTGTGAAGAAGTTTGAGGCAAATTCCAGGCCTGCCACTGGAGGAGATAATGCTAAGTGAAATAAGTCAAGCAGAGAAAGACAATTATCATATGATTTCTCTCATCTATGGAACATAAGAACTAAGAAGATCGGTAGGGGAAGAAAGGGATAAAGAAAGGGGGGTAATCAGAAGGAGGAATGAAGCATGGGAGACTCTGTTCTCTGAGAAACAAACTGAGGGCTTCAGAGGGGAGGGGGGTGGGGGAATGGGATAGACTGGTGATGGGTAGTAAGGAGGGCGCGTATTGCATGGTGCACTGGGTGTTATATGCAACTAATGAATCATCGAACTTTACATCAGAAACCAGGGATGTACTGTATGCTGACTAACGTAATAAAAAAAATTTTTTTAAAAAGAAAAAAAATTCCAGGCCTGCACCTGGAGGCTCTGGCGAAGCCCTCTGACTGAAAACTAGAACTCGGGGGCGCCTGGGTGGCTCATTCGTTAAGCGTCTGCCTTCGTTCGGCTCAGGTCATGATCCCAGGGTCCACATCGGGCTCCTTGCTCTGCGGGAAGCCTGCTTCTCCCTCACCCTCTGCCTGCAGCTCCCCCTGCTTGTGTTCCCTCTCTCGATGGCTGTCTCTCTCTCTGTCAAATAAATAAGTAAAATCTTAAAAAAAAAAAGAAAAGAAAAGAAAAGAAAAGAAACTAGACCCCAAAGGACTGGCTTTGCCTCTCTCTCTCTCTCTGTCTGTCTCTGTGCCTCTCCTTTTCGTCTGGGTGGGAAAGAGGGAAAGAGGAAACTGTTTAGCAGAGGCAAGGTAGGGGCAGCCTTCCCTTGCCCTGAGGACAAGGAGAACAGGGCAATAGGGAGGGGAGAAGGGGGCTGAGGACCAAAGGCCAGGAGGGGAGAGAAGCTGGTGTAGCAAACAGCCAGGAAGGACCTGATCAGCTCTACAAATGCTGTTCACAGCTTTTCCCCGAAATCGGGAGGGCCCCACATACCCTTCCCCAAATCTGTCCTCCTCCCTCTTGCCCCAGATGCAACTGCTCTCATGAATTTGTTAGTGTCTCCAGTCCCTGTCTAATTTTTTTTAAAGATTTTATTTATTTATTTGACAGAGATAGAGACAGCCAGCAAGAGAGGGAACACAAGCAGGGGGAGTGGGAGAGGAAGAAGCAGGCTCATAGCGGAGGAGCCTGATGCAGGGCTCGATCCCAGGGACCTGGGATCACGCCCTGAGCCGAAGGCAGACGCTTAACGGCTGTGCCACCCAGGCTCCCCCCTGTCTAATTTTTTTATTTTTTGCTAAGATTTTTTTTTTTTGAAGTAATCTCTGCACCCAACGAGGGGCTTGGACTCACAATCCCAAGATCAAGAGTCACAAGTTCCCCGGACCGAGCCAGCCAGGTGCTCCTCCAGGCCCTGTTTTAAACTTCTAGAACAAATAGCTGCATCCAAAACAACATGGTATTATTTTTCGTGTGTGGTTTCTAGAATTTACATAAGTGGTGTCCGACTCTACAAGATATATTCTATAACTGGCCTTTTCCACCATGTGGTCATTGGATTTTTCTAGCTGCAGCCATGTCAAAATATATAGCTTCAGGTCATTTTTTACAAGATTTTATTTATTTATTTGAAAGAGAGAGAGAGAGAAAGCAGGAGCAGGGGGAGAGGCAGAGGGAGAGGGAGAAACAGACCCCCGCCAAGCAGGGAGCCCGATGCGGGGCCGGATCCATCTCAGGACCCTGGGATCACGACCTGAGCCAAAAGCAGACGCTTAACCAACTGAGACACCCAGGCGTCCCAGCAGGTCATTTGTTTTTAACTGCGTGAACATATCCTAGTTTACCCACTTAAACAGACTGAAGGCAATGGGATGAGTGTAAAAAGAGAGACAGCCATGGTTTCATTCCCAGCACCCAGCCTTACTTGCTGTGTCTGCTGAAGGCGTCCCCCCCCCCACCGCCCGACCCCGTTCTGGATTAGCCATGGGGATAATCCCCCCTCCCCCCGCCCCCGCCTCACAGGGGAGTTGTGTGGTTTGAATGAGGCAGTGTCGGAGAAAGCGCCTAAAGCACCGTCTAGCACATACCAAGTTCATTACTACTAGTTCCCTTTCTTCGTCCCCTGTTGATTAGCGGGGAGGGGCAATACTGGAAGACTAGATTCAGTGTGATGGAATGCTTTAAAATATTTTCTTTTTTAGGGGCGCCTAGGTGGCTCAGTCAGTTGGGCATCTGCCTTTGGCTCTGGTCATGATCTTGGGGTCCAGGGATCGAGCCCCGTGTTGGGCTCCCTGCTCAGCGGGGAAGCTTGCTTCTCCCTCTGCCCCTGCCCCCCCCACCTTGTGCTTTCTCTCTCAAATGCATAAAACCTTTAAAAATAAATAAGTATTTTCATTTTTCAAGAAGGTTCATCTCTTTTACAGACTGAAGATGTTTAGCCATGCAATCTACAGTCAGCGCACGGATCCACTCCAGCCCAGGACCGAGGCACGCGAGTCCCAGCACATTCNGGCTGTCGCCGAGAATCATGTGAAACCCTCACTTCCTCTGTGTCGTGCAGGCTCCCTACCGCAAGCACTGAAGCAGAGGGGCAGGCAGGCAGCACACGGCCCGGCAGCCAGAGTGCCAGCCCAGCGATGGTCCCGGAGGTAAGTGCTGCTCCCCAGCAGGTCGGTGGGGACACATGTACGTGGCTCAGAGCCCAGAGTCCCGGACACCAGGGGAAAGTCAGGACTGGGCCCCCGAGCCCGGGCCACCTGAGGGTTGGGTGAGTAGACAGACCACACAGCGGTTGTGGTAGAAGGAGCCCTGGGACAGGGAATTGGGAACAGACCTTGGCCCCTGGCTTGTGTATGACCGCAAGCGAGTCCCCTGTCCTGTCTGGCTTTGGCGCCTCATCTGCAAAGCGCAGGAGGTAGAGCCTCACCCCTGAAGGCCTCCAAGTCTGCCTTTAGCTCCGACTTAGAGTTCACTCTTCCATGCGGGACTGAACTGGCACTGAGAAGGCTCGCGGCTCTGGGGCGGTTTGCAGGCTGATGGCATAAGGGATTACTACTAGAGCTCGGTTGGGGGAGCCCCCAGTGGGTGGCAGGTGGCCTCCATGTTTGGGAAGGAAAGAACAGGAGCCGAAAGCATGTGATTGGGGGGGGGGGCTTCAGTAATTGGTGGAGGGGCTCCATGGGGGGCAGGAAGTTGGGGTCCCTAGGCAAGGGCCGAGGAGGGAAGTGGAGGGCCAGTGACTGACTAAGAGAGGGGACTGTGGGGAGGTGCCTGGGGAGGAAAGTGGTAGAACTAGGCGTGGCCGGGGAAACAGAAGGGTGAGCCGAGAAGAAAGAGCCAGGAGAGAGGAGGGGCCAGGGTGGGGGGGGTTTGGCTTGCGAGGGCAGCTTTCCCTCGGGCCCACAATCCCTGGGCTGATGGGACAGCCCAGAAGGGCGAGAGAAGCAGCCTTTGAGATGAAAAGTTACCCCCCCACCCCGGGGGGGAGGGGCGGGCAGTGGTGGCCAAGGCTGGGCAGACCCAGGTCTGAGTTCTGTAGGCAAGGTCATGGAAGGAAGGCAGGACAGTGACAGGGGATGGCCCTGGCTCAGAGAAACGCCCCAGTAGTGACAGCACGGCCGTCCCGTGGTCGGTTCCCTGCCTGCCTCCGCAGATGAGCGAACGGCAAGTGTTCCAAGGCTCCGAGCTCACCTTCCTCCTGGAAAACTGTAGCTCTTCTTATGACTACGGAGAGAACGAGAGCGACTCCTGCTGCGCCTCCCCACCGTGCCCACAGGACTTCAGCCTGAACTTTGACCGTGCCTTCCAGCCGGCCCTGTACGGCCTCCTCTTCGTGCTGGGACTGCTGGGCAACGGTGCCGTGGCGGCCGTGCTGCTGAGCCAGCGCGCGGCCCGGAGCAGCACTGACACCTTCCTGCTCCACCTGGCCGTGGCTGACATACTGCTGGTGCTGACCCTGCCCCTCTGGGCGGTGGACGCCGCCATCCAGTGGGTCTTCGGGTCTGGCCTCTGCAAGGTGGCCGGGGCCCTCTTCAACATCAACTTCTACGCCGGGGCCCTGCTGCTGGCCTGCATCAGCTTTGACCGCTACCTGAGCATCGTGCACGCCACCCAGCTCTACCGCCGGGGGCCCCCGGCCCGCGTCACCCTCACCTGCGTGGCCGTCTGGGGGCTCTGTCTGTTCTTTGCCATCCCCGACTTCATCTTCTTGTCGGCCCACCACGACGAGCGCCTCAACGCCACCCACTGTCAGTACGACTTCCCGCAGGTGGGCCGCACGGCCCTGCGCGTCCTGCAGCTGGTCGCTGGTTTCCTGCTGCCCTTGCTGGTCATGGCCTACTGCTATGCCCGCATCCTGGCTGTGCTGCTGGTCTCCAGGGGCCAGCGGCGGCTGCGAGCCATGCGGCTGGTCGTGGTGGTCGTGGTGGCCTTTGCCCTCTGCTGGACCCCCTACCATCTGGTGGTGCTGGTGGACACCCTCATGGACCTGGGGGCCTTGGGCCGCAATTGCGGCCGAGAGAGCCGTGTGGACGTGGCCAAGTCGGTCACCGCGGGCCTGGGCTACATGCATTGCTGCCTCAACCCCCTGCTCTATGCCTTTGTGGGCGTCAAGTTCCGAGACCATATGTGGATGCTGCTCACTCGCCTGGGCTGCCCCGACCAGAGAGGGCACCAGCGGCAGCCGTCGTCCTCCCGCCGGGAGTCATCCTGGTCCGAGACCACAGAGGCCTCCTACTCGGGCCTGTGAGCCTGGACGGGGGCTCTCCTTCCGCCGCGCAGCCCGACTGCCCCCGCACGCCAGGCTCCTCCCTCCCTCTCCCTGTAGCCCCACGCCCCACACGCGCTCCGGGGATGCCCTGGCAGCCCCAGCACCCCCGGGTCTCCCAGGCAGACACCCCCCCTGCCCCTGGCTCTGGGGGCTACGCCACCGCTGCTCCTTAGTTGCCACCGCCCCCCACTGCCACTTCAGAGGTGGCTCCCTCGGGGCCCTTATTACCTTGCTGCCCAGAGCCCCACAACCCTTCTCATTCAGTAACTAGACCCTGGCCTTCCCTGTGTTCGGGGAGCACGAAGCTGAAAGCATAATAGAGGCCGTTCCTATGGGGCCTTGGCCCAGGCCTCCAACTCAGCAGCAACTGTAGCCGTGGCCCACAAGACCTGTATATTCGCTCATGGTTTTTTATGTCTAAAATTCTGCTTACAACTTTTCAATAAACAAGATAATCGGGCCCAGGGCGTGTTCGTCGCGCATCATCACCAGCCCGGCCCAGGCTTTGGGGATGTGTGTCCCACTCTCCTCGCCCGGCCGCAGATCTATGGCAACCAGCGCTGCTAGAGTGAAGGTCTTTGTCGAGCCCCCTGTGCCCTCCTGGGTGCCCCTGCCCCTCACGGGGAAGCACCCAGGTGCGTGGGTGCACGCTGAGTTACCCGGACCGGCCGGCCGCTGTGTAGGCATAATTGGGGGGAGGGCCTGGATACATGAAGATCTAGTCCCTGCCCTCCAGAAGCTTAGGCCAGCAAGGACGACGTGGTGAGTCTATGCCACGAGGCAAATGAGCAGCTCAGGGCCGGTGAACCTGGTGCTCAGAGCCCTGTGGCAGGAGCCACTGAGGAAGGCTTCCCGAAGACAGAAATGAGCAGACCTTAAGGGACAAGTGGTGTCTCCAAGGGCAAAGAGACGGAAAGACCGTACTTCCGGGCAGAAGGGAAGGCGCTGGCAAAACGTGGGAAGGCTGAAAACTGCAAAGCTTTCTGGACCCAGAAGTGCTCCCAACTGGCTAGAATTAGGGGTTCGGCTAAGGGAAGGGTTGAAGATACTGAGACTCCATGTTGGTTTGGGATCGAGTGATGGTATCAGAGTCCTGCTAGAAGGCCATAGCCAGCTGTTCAGCGAGAGGTGATGCGGGCTCCCTCTAGGATAATGACATTGGGATCGAATTGAAACACCGAGATTGAGTGACTTGCTAACAGTCATTAGCAAATAAGCCACCTGGGGGCATGGGGGGAGGGGGCGACAGCTGAGGTAGAACCGAGTTGAGGAAATGACTGGGGCTCCCCAGAAGGGTAGGCGGCAGGGCTACTGAGTCAAGACCGTCCCTTTGCAGGAGAGGAACCGCTGTGCTGTCAGTTCCCCCTCATGAAGCCACCAACGTGCCAGGATCTGGTTTCACAGGTCAGCTGGGCCGTTGCCAAGACTGCAGATATGGCCGGAGGCAGGCCTGGAAAGGAGGAGCCTGAGGATTTAGCTAGGGAAGCTCCTATTAGCCTGGGCCCGCACCCAATCCCTTAGACTCGTGGTTAGGTGTCAGGTAGTGGGGCAACGAAAAGACAAGCATCTGTGAAATAAAGGAAGGCTGGAAGGAACGGAAAGGGCAGAATAGCACATCCTGCCCAATACAAGCTTATCAGTGATGCCCAGCGATGCTAGGGGAGGAGCGATGTTTGCGGCAGGCCGAGCAATGGGTCCCCCGAGGTGTCCACCCTCCAATCCCCAGAACTCGTGAATAGGTTACCTTACGTGGCAAAAAGGTTACTGATAAGCTGACCTTAAAATAAGATTCTCTTGAATCATCCAGGTAGGCCCACTGGCCTTAAGTGAAAGAAAGGGAAAAGGAGGGAGAGGGGAGAGAGAGACAGAGGGAGGAAGAGTGGAGAGAGAGAGGTGGCTGGCTTGAAGGATGGAAGGGGGCCACAAACCAAGAACGCAGGTGACCTCTGGAAGTTGGACGAGACAAGGAAACAGAACCCCAGACCCCAGGGCCTCCAGAAAGAAACACAGCCCTGCCCACACCTTGACTTCAGTCCGGTGTCATCAGCGCTGACCTCCCAGGCTGTAAAATGACCCATTTGTGTTGTTTTAAGTCACCATGAGTGTGGTGACTTGTTAGGGCAGCCCCAAGAAACGAGAACACCGCCGACCGGCTAGCTCCCAGGAGTGGGGAGGCTGCTGAGGTGCTTACGGGCAGTCACAAAATTCCTAGAGAGACCCCGAACGGAGAGTGGTCTTGCACATCTGAGGTCCGGGGTCTTGGACAAAAGACCTGAGGGCTGGCTCTGCGCTAGGCACAGGCGGACAACGAACAGACTCCGTGAACAAGTGAATTGCAGAAAAAATTTTATTTATTTTTTTTGTCTTATGAACAACTACATTAGCTCAGTGCAGCTTTATTCAATGTCAAGAGCAACTGAATTCATGAAACGTGCTTGTCTTTTACGTCTAGGTAAGTGTAACAGGCTCCACCTGCCAGCATCCCTCTCCTTCTCTCCACCTGCCCCTCTTGAAATCGCGGTTTGTGTTTGCATTGTGTTCTACGTGTTAAAACTATGTTAAAACGAACTAATACCCAGAGTGGATCCAAAGGGCTTGTGAGCACCGTTGAGGGTGCAAAATTGCTTAGCAACAGAATTCTTGCTTAAGAAAGATCATCATTAACTGTACGAGGCTATAAAGAAACGGCTTAAATCCTAATATTCTCAATATTCATCGCTTATCAGAAATAGAGATATTTTTCTAAAACTTCTTATCCCTTAGCAGTAGGGGGGCTCAGCCTACACAAACACACCCCCAGATAACCTCAACGACCCTGCCTTTGCTTATCAGCATAATCCTTGCTCAGCCGTCTCATCACATCCCCATGGCTTATCCCTTCCGTCTCATGCTTAACCGTTCTGTAATTCTCCTGCACATACTTAGCAAAGGGCCTCACACGGGGCGCAATGGGGGTTCCATCCTTGCGAGTTAGTGGCAGCATGACCAGAGGCCCCTTGCACTTGGCACAGATAAAGAGATCGGTGTTCAAGGATCTGGTGTAACGGCCGACCCTAATGAGGAAAGAGACACACACAGCAAACGCATCAGTCACCGTACCTCAGCGTGTTCCCAGAGCTGCTGGCCATGGGCCCAAAGCAAGACTCTTTCTGTGGTTTCTCAGACAGTGGGGCACCAAGCGACAGCAGGGGTCAGGCCAGCTCCACGTAGGAGAGCATGGAGAAAGAAGATGTGGAAAGGAGCCGAGGAGGTTTACTCGTCACGTCAGCCAGCCACATACTTACTAACAAAATCACAAAGGGCCAGTTCGCTGGAGACCATAGCAGAAACGGAACCGAAGACAGTCGGGAGGCGGAGGGTCTTACCTGGTTTTGCACCGAGTACATTCGTAATGGATCCTGTAGTTAATCTTGTAGTTATGGCAACGAGTGACCATGGGCAGCTCTGGGTGCACCATATTCGATTTCTTGGCATAATACTTCCACGCATTGCCGTGAGAATCACGGACGCCATCGAGCAGCCAGGAAGCTGCGTGGCATATCTCATGGATCAAAGTATCCCGGAGACGGTCTTGGGAGAGGGATGGAAAGAAATCATGAGCACTTGAACCACTTCCCTCCGGTCTGCCACGCAACCATCCCTAGACTCTCGACCCTACCACACACAAGCCCCGGGTGGCTCAGCAGGAGAGTGACGTGGTGGAGTGCTGGAGACTGAACGGAGCAAGATGAAGAGTGAGGTGACGGGGTGGGGGGGGCCCACACCTGGGCGGTGGCAAAGGAACAAGGACAGAAGGGTCATTTTGAAGGTTTGGTGATTGACTGGCTGGGGGGGAACCTTGAACCTCAGCTACCAGGTGAATGGAGACACTGCCGCTGGCAACAGGGAGCTACCTGCAGGCAGATAGTTAGCCTAATGGAAAGACGGCCGAGTTGGACTCTCGGGGACGGCGAGACAGCTGATAATCATGTCCTCTGAGCAGAGGCGCCTGGGTGGTTTAGCCGGTTAAGCGTCCCTCTCTTGATTTTGGCTCAGGTCTCAATCTCGGGGTCGTGAGATCGAGCCCCGCATCGGGCTCTGCACTCGGCGTGGTCTGTTTCAGATTCTCTCTCTCCCTCTCCCCCTGCTCGTGCTCTCTCTAAAATAAATAAATCACTCTCTCTAAAATAAATCTTTTCCCAAAACACTAAAAAAAAAAGATACTGTCCCCCAAGCAAGGCACAGTAGGCCCATCTACCCAGGAACAACTAGGCTGCCAGGAGACACCGGTGCCTAAGAGTAACTACACAGGCCTGGGTCACAAGCAAAGAGCGTGGCAGGAAAGCTGTCATCACCTGCAGAGTCGCAGACTTTCAGAGAAATCTCGATCTTTGCGTAACGCTGCTTCTTCGGGTAACGGGTCTCGCCGGTGGTGCATAAGCCAGCAGTTCTCAGCATCTTTTTATTCCAGCCGATATCTATTTTCTCCGGCAGCTGAGAAAAAAACGGCGAGCAGAGTGAGTCAGCAAGCCGCTTCAAGCGCACCAAAGCCTATTCACTCAAGAGCCCTGCAGGGATGCCTGGGTGGCTCGTCAGTAAAGCATCTGCCCTCGGCTCAGGGCTCAGGTCGTGATCCCCAGGTCCTGGGGATCGAGCCCCACGTCGGCAGGCTCCCTGCTCAGCGGGGAGTCTGCTTCTCCCTCTGCCCCTCCCCCTGGCTCATGCTCTCTCTCTCTCTCTCTCAAATAAATAAAATCTTTAAAAAATAAATAAATAAAAGAGTTCTGCAGATCTAAACATTCTGGGGAGAATACAAGCCAGGCTGAAGCTCAGGTGAAAACAACACAAAGGCCATCAGGACACACGGGAGATGGCTGAGGGCACATGCATGCAGGACCTGAGCTGCCTGCATGGGGACGCAAGTCCGGGGCAGCCGAGGAGAGGAGTGCAAACCTGCTGAGGCAGGAGAGGGCGCCCCCTCCTCCCCGCACTTCCCCCTCCCCCTGCAGCGTAAGAGCGCTGACCTGAAATTGCACGTGCACCTCAGTCCACTCATCAGCCCTGTGATGTAACACCACTGTCATGAGGAGTGACTTCCCCAAAGGCTGGGGAACCTCAGAAAGATCTAAGAACTTTCCCTGCAGAAGGTCGTGTCAGCGGAAATAATCAAGTCTGAAAGCCCTAATAACCGCTGAGGCTCTGTTCTAGGCACTTCAGGTGTATTACCTTCCCTAGGCCTAACAATAATTCTGTAGGGGCACCTGGGGGGCTCAGTGGGTTAAGTGTCCGTCTGCCTTTGGCTCAGGTCATGATCTCGGGGTCCTGGGATCGAGCCTGCTTCTCCCTCTCCCTCTGCCCCATCCCCGGCTTGTTCCCTCTTTCTCTCTGACAAATAACCATAATGCTATGAAGTAGGGGGTACTATTATCGCTCCTGTTTTGCAGATGAGGAAACTGAGGCAGAGAGAGGCTACGTAACTTGTGCAGGCTCACAGAGCTCCTTCCCATTATTCTTGAACATAAAGCCTCTCTTTTCCAGATAGTCAAGGATCAACACATGCCCTCTCCCCCACTCCCCGCTACTCTTCTCTGCCTACCATCCCTCAAGAACCAGAAGTCTTACTTCCTGCAGGCAACCTGATTTCCTGACCACTCAGGCTCTCAGTGATTTCTGTGCCTCTGCTGATCTCCTGTGCTGGTAACAGTCTGTACCGTAGGTGACTAGCCACAAACGTGCTCTATTTCTTTCACCGATGTGTGCATCACCTCTCCATCTAAACCGACACTTCTCCGAGCAGGAAATACACAGCTAACACGTCCGCACACCTCACAGCACCCAAGGGCAGGTGCTCATCAAGTGCTTATTCGTCGACTGTACCTTTTTATCAAACACCGAGCTGTTAAACAGGGTGTAGATTTTCTGAACCAGGCTGTCCTTATTTTGCTTGAAATTCCTTCCAGAATACTGCTTCGCGTTTTCCAGGTCACGCAGGAAACATCCAGGTATTTTGCACATCCCTTTCCTGCAAAGGTTAAGTTCGAGTGAGTTATGTGTAGCTAGAGGAAGAAAGAAGAGAAACGCGCACATACAGGTCACAACCAGAGAGACTCAGAAAACTTGCTGGTCCCTCTTCCTTCCAGCTCCTTGTAGGAGAGCATTCCCCGAAGTTCCACACATAGCCTTTTTCGCTACTTGCATTCTCAGAGATGTGAAGCCTGTGGTTTCAACCACAGCAGGAGTGATCCCATTCCTGTACCCACAACCTCGATCTCTCTCCTGGGGGATCCAGTTCCGAGCTGACGACGGCACGACGCACAGTGTCAACTGATTAACCTGAGGACGCCCCCCCACCCCTCAGTGTGTTTGGTTATCGGACTTCTGTTATGCCATGTGCTGAAAATCTTCCATCTCTTCCAGCCGGCCCCCCTTCCACCCCATGGTCACCATCCTAGTTCAAGTTCATCTCCCCTCGAGGCCTTGCTGCTACAGCATCCCTTTTGTGTTCCTTCCCTCCAGGCTCCTTTTCTTTCTTTCCACCCCCCAACCCTGACACACTTCCGATTCATTTTCCTATGTCACATCCCAATTCTGTCCCTCCCCAGCTTGGCACTAGACTGTGTGGCCTGGCCATTCAAGGCCCAGGTCAATGGGGCCCCAACGTCTGTCTCCAGCTACCATTTCCACTGTGGCCAAGGTGGGCAAGTTAAACGTTCTCCGGACAGGAACCGGGATTCCCCACAGTCTGTTCATGCCTGGGCACAACAGATCTGCCCGAGCCCTAGAATGACCACGTCTGCGGCTCTCCAGAGAACTACCATCCGTGTAGCGCTTTCTCCTTTGCAGAGAATTTCTTGTCGTACTATCCTAGCTAATCTGCACAACCGCCCTCCAAAGAAGTGATTACTATTCTCATGATCTCCACTTGGCGGAGGAGGAAACTGAGGGTCCGAGGTTAGGCGACTTCCCCAAAGTTCACAGAGACCCTGAATCTTTGGACCCAAATCTCAGGGCCTTCCCATTAGAACCCTTCTGCTGCCCCATCTTTCGAGGCCTAATCCCAATGCACAAAGAGCAGTGCTAAGCACATGGAGGCCTCACACTTGTAATAACTATTCATTTCACCCTTTTATCCTGGCTACCGCCACCCACGAGTCCCAAGCGATGAGCCCACAGAGTTGGAAAGATAAAAACAGGAGCAAACACACGTTAAGCTGAGTTTCTGACTTCACGCAACTCCTGAGTTGGGGATTTTGCCGGGACACTCACGAACCCCTAAGTCACAAAATAAGCCATCTGTGAGGGGGCTGGGTCGGGGGAAGAAATCAGAACAAAACCAGGCCAAGGCGGCTAAAGTAAGGGTCCGCACCCCAGAGCCTGATACTGGTGAGTAACGTGGGCTGCCTCAAATTACTTCGTTCTGAAAGCAAATTTGCATCCGAAAAGGTAGCAGCTGAAAACCCAAACCATCTGCAGACCTCAGAAGAGAAGGGGACCCCCCTCCGTTCGCACTTCTGTCAAGCAGACCTTGTGGCTTAGCCCGCCTTCCCCTCGACGTCTGCGCCACTTTGCTGCAGGCAGAGCATCTCCACATCAGAGGAACTGGCAAGACCCCAAATGGGTACATGAGACACCATGACCAGGGAGCAGCCTACGCAGGAACAAGGCACAGCACAACAGGAAGCCTAGACTGCCACAGGAAGCGCCAAGGCAGCGGTGAGGAGGCCAAACACACCAGCCTCCCTTGGATGGTGCGGAGGGCCAGCACACAAAGGGGTGGCTTACAGGCCTTCTCTGGGCACACCACAGCAGAGCCACCCGGGGGCTACCCAGGGCACAGGGGCCTAGAGGCAAGAGCAGCTTGCGGATGTCTCTAGGAACCCAGAGGAGACCCTCGGCTGACCGGGGATCCACCTGCAAGAGAACATGCCGGACTACACGAGCGACCACACCGAGCAAGAAGTGCAGGAGCGAAGAGAGCCTCTCAGCTCAGGTTCAAAGTGCCCTGCTGCCCCCATGCCTGACACATCGCTCTTCTTCTCCCCTTCAGATGCATTTACTGGTCCAAAGTACAGGTAAAAAAACAAACAAACAAAAACCACCCAGACAGACAGTCCTTCAAACACGTTTCTTGTCTCATAAGAGAATTCAGGTGGAAGTATATATTACTCCGGAATGCAAGTAAGAATGAAGAAAATTATGCCCACTACATCTTTTTAAGGGGAAAGGTGAGAACTTCCTGGAATCAGAATGAAAAAAACGTGTCAGTGTCTGGCTTCCTTTACAGAGTATGGACATGTCTTTGGTCTCAACAGCCCGTGCTGCGTTCAGACTCAATTACATGCAGATTCATCAAAATAAAGGGACCGCAAGCGATCTACTTCACCCGAAGTTTAAGCTTCCGACACGTTCGAGAACATCTCCAAGCTGCAGGAATAGCTGCATGCAGCCAAAGCACTGTGAAAACCTGGAAGCCAGCCCTGCCCCCCCACCCCAGTTCCACAGGCCGCGTCTGCTCTGCCCGCTCACCATCGCCGCTGGCACTGCTTTGGTTTCGCGCCAACTGGTAGCAACAAGGCAGCATTTAGCCTGAAAAAAAGTCTCGTGTTCAGTTACACACGATTTTTTTATCTGAGTCTAAGCACCAAGGAAAGGCCAGAGCTGATGTAGGGGCAAAAGGGCTCCAGCTGTCCCAGGAAGTGCAGGGATCGCTGTGGGGTGCCTCCTCCTCCCCCCTTCCTCCTCCTCCTCTTTCTCCAACTTCTGCCCTTCCAAGTCAGGGGTGGAAGCCTTGTCCCCTCTCCCCCACCAGACTCCCCAACCCCTTGAAGACCCTCCCACATGCCCAGGGGACCGCTTAACATGCACACGGGACAATGGTACCATCAACTCCCAAGCAGTTGAACACACACAGTACGTACCTGGTCTTGTGTTTTTCAGTTTTTCCCGCCCCGGGCTTCTTCTTTGAAGGCACACGCCTTTTGGAGACTCTCACAGCTGAAAAAAATAATTGTTTGGACCCTGAAAATTGGGCCCGTCAAGCAACTGGCAGAAAAGTGCACCCAGGAGGAGCCCCCTCAGCCACTCCCAGCACCATCTAGAAAAGGCAACCGTCCGTCCAAAGCCTGCATACTCCCCATCGGTCCGTGAGACAGGGACTCCCTATGTGAATCCCAGAGCTGCTAGCAGGGTAAGCTGGGCAGGGGTCTGTCACAGGTACAAGGACTATATAATGAGGTGATGTGAGCCTGCCGCTCCAGGTTAGATTGTGTGGGCAACTGAGGCACGGGCAGTAGAAGGAACGGTGTGGCATAGCTCACACACTTGCTCTAGGAAGTGGCTCAGGGGCCCCTGGATGGCTCAGCTGGTTAAGTGTCTGCCGTTGGCTAGGGTGATGAGCTCAGGGTCCTGGGATCAAGCCCCAAGTCAGGCTCCCTCTGCCCCTGCCATCTCTCTTTCCCTCTCTCAAATAAAATCTTCAAAGGAAAAAAAAAGGAAGCAGCTCAGATCCTAGACAGGACCCTGACTCGCTATACAAGCACAATCCTTCCATCTTTGGTTAGCCCCCATATACCGCCAACTGCTCTAGCCAGAGGCTTCCGTAACGGTAGTGTCATTCATTTGCTTATTGAAAAAAAGTATTAAAACATCTACAAGGTGCCGAACACCAGGCTAAACCCTGGGAGAGACTTAAAAAATGAAGAAGAGTCCTCCCATTAAGAGGCTCACCGTCCCCTGGGGGGACAGATTCCAGAACATATCATAAGACCGCTGGGTGAGAGCTTTAGCAGAGACGGGGCCTGAGAACTTTGGAAACCCAGGAGAGGAGGGAGGAGCAGCTCTGACGTCCGGCTTCCTACAGGAACTGCCAATTGGGCTGGGTCCCAAGAAAAATGGCATCTCCTCAGGACAAAAAGTACAGAGAGAAAGCATGCCAGGTGGACGGACCGGCAACTCCTGAGACATGGGTATCCCTCCCCCATTTCCGGAAAGATCCATTTCACTGGGATGGCTGTGTCCCTTAGCCACTGGGATGCCGCTGAGATGGCACAAGGTTGGTAGGCAGGACAGGCTGAGCTGAGCAGACAGGCAGATCCAGGGGCAAGGGCAGGGGCAAGGCAGGCAGGGCTGGCGCACGGGGTGGGCTGGGCGCATTCAGCAGGTCGGACTGCCTCAATACGAGTGGCTTACCGGGTGTCACACATATGTTCTTGGTCTTACTCTTCCTTTTCCTCGGCTGCTCCACCACGGGTGCGGGCTCTTCGTCCGCGACCTCCACTGCGGCCTCCGCACCACTTGGTGGCTGGTCAAAATTCTCACCAAGATCCGGCTCCACAGCGTCAAGAGGTGAACTGTGCTGGGAGACATCAAAGACCTCCATCTCTTTTTCCTGTGAGGTGCTTTGGCCCTCATCACACGAATCCTCGTCTATTATGAGCACAGGGCCCTCAAAATCGCTGTCATCATCAGTAATAAGTATGGGAGGCTCCTTGGTGGGATGCTGTTCCTCGGTATCAGATGACACATCCAGAATCTCATCTGAAATTCGAGAGACACAATCACAGATGAATATACTCCCTCCGCGCGCCCCGTACACCCAACTTCGGGTTATTAAGCACAAATTAAACACGCTGCGAATGGTGACATTCTGAATCACAGTGAAGAATCAGTGAGTCTATTGTGGAGAGTGCTGCTATAAACACCGGGTGCACAGACCCCTTCGAATCTGTATTTGTAACCTCTGGGTAAATACCTAGGAGTGCAACTGTTAGATCGTGGGGCAGTTCTGTTTTTAACTTTTTGAGGAACTTCCATATTGTTCTCTGACATGGATGGAGCTAGAGTGTATCATGCTGAGTGAAACAAGTCAGTCAGAGAAAGACAAATGCCACATATGAGGAATTTAAGGAAGAACACGGGTGAATGAATGGGAGGGGGGGGAAAGAAGAAGACAGGGAAACAAACCATAAGAGACTCTGAAGGATAGAGAACAAATCAAGGGTTGATGGAGGGAGGTGGGTGGGAGGATGGGCATTAAGGGGGACCCTTGTTGCAATGAGTACTGGGTGCTGTAAGTGATGAAACACTCAATTCTACTTCTGAAACCAATATTGTACCGTATGTTAACTAACTAAAATTTAAAATAGCTCAGTCGGTGAAGCATCTGCCTTCGGCTCAGGTCATAATCCCAGGGTCCTGGGATCGAGCCCTGCATCAGGCTCCCCGCCGGGGAGCCTGCTTCTCCCTCTCCCTCTGCCCTTCCCCCTGCTCCTGCTTCCTCTCCCTCAAATAAATAAAATCTTTTTAAAAAATTTAAAAATTCAAAATTCAAATTAAAAGAATCCATTATTTTAGATTGTTTTTCCTCTATTACTTTTTTACATTACTGAGAGCAGTAACAGATAAAATAGCAATCCAAGTCCAGTGGCAATTTTCAAATCACATTCTCTAAGTCGCACACTGCAGGTGCTCAGTGGTTCCCAAACACAGCCCTGCAGACTTGTATGTTTTCTCTGGTCCACAGAAAAATAAGAGAAATCAGAATAACAAAGTGGCTTTTTTTCCCCTATCAAGTTCAAGCTCTATAACTTAAAGAACTGTCCTTTGAGAGTATATCCTTCCTAAACTTTTGGTTTCTTTACCTTAGGAAATTATGGCAATAGCAGATGGTAGTTAGAATTTATTCCCATCGTTAGACAAATGAAAAATTGGCAACTCTATGTTAGCCACCAAAATTTAATTTCCCAACTAGTCCACAAACGCCAAGCTCTCAGAGCCACTGATGTAAGCATGAGGAGGTAAGTCCTCATACCAGCACGGAGAGGCCTTGGGAACATTTGGAATGTTCGCCGAGGGTCCCTTCATCTAGAAATGAGGCGTGGCACATCTAACACCACACGTGCTCTCTGGAGTCTGTTCAGAGCTCACCTTCCAGGTTCCTAGGGTTCTGGGTGTAAAAAAAAAAAATAAACCACAGCACAGGCAAGATGTGACAATATATATTTATGGTGCAAAAAGTCTTTATCCTAAACCCGCAGATTTGGGATCACACGCTGAGAGTCTCGTCTATCACTTCATTATCAAAGAACTTCGGATATGCAATAAAGAAAAGAGAAAGGAGTGGGAGTTGCTATGGTAAAAAGTCATCCTTCCTAGAAATTTTAAAGATTTCTCAACTGCAGTTGAAATTTTAAAAAGGGAAGTGGAGGGGGAGGGACCCACTGCTTATAATCCACAGAAGAAAAATGACTGTACATTGACGAATGTTCGAAGTGGTCTTAGAAGTATTGTGCTCAAGCTCCTTTGCTGTAACACCACCTCAATTCGTGACAAGAAGGAAAGAAGTGGCATGTGGAGAACAGTAGAGAGACCTCTAACGACAGTCCTACTGGAGCATTCTCCCCTCTCCTTTACAGGGATAAATGCCCACAGTAAGAGTCCACCAGTCAGAAAGGGGAGAGAAACCTTCAAAGTTCATCCTCAACAAAATAGGGATCTTCTGATGAAACGAGTGAGCAAGTGGTCGTCTGTGGGGATGAACTGCTTTCTGGCTCTGTCTCTCATGCCCTCCCCGGGGCTCCCTTTGGCCCCTTACAGTGGCTCGTCATGTCGTCCCCCCTACTCCGCACCTGGACCTCTGTCCTACTCAGGCACACCCACTCAGAGCTAGCGAGGAGAGGAAAAATCAATGAGAGGGGACAGGTAGTGAAACAGTAGGAGACCAGGGTTCCAAGCCACCTCTCCTCTCCCTGCTGATACCCCAGGTTAGCCAGGGAACTCTGGCCAATGGTAGCTCTCTGCTAGTTACCAAGAAGTAGCCAGTACTTGAAGGGTGCTGATATGACGGGCCTATATATCATGCCCTGTATCGGGTACTAAGCGAACGAAGAACAGTAAAGTTCCATCCTGGAAGCTTAAGAAGCTCCTAGTCTTGGGGCGCCTGGGTGGCTCAGTCTGTTAAGCCTCCGACTCTTGATTTTTGCTCAGGTCATGATCTTGGGGGTTGTGAGATCGAGCCCCGCATTGGGCTCCACGCTTGGTGAGGAGTCTGCTTGTCCCCCTCCCTCTGCTCCTCCCCCGCTCTCTCTCTCAAATAATGAAATAAATAAAATCTTAAATAAAAAAGAAAAGAAGCTCCTCGTCTTCCTACACTTCACACCCACTGAATAGGTTCTGAACTGCGAGTATAGCTCCATGCCTCTGGAAAGGGTTTTAAAAGAGCCTCTGAAGCCAAAGGGGCAAAGATCAGCTATGGGAAATGGGCTCTGAGAAGAACAGAAATCTCTAGAAAATATAAGGAGAATGGTGAAAGGCAAAGACAAACAGCTAGCTGGAGAAAGCAAGGGTTCCCCTGAAACGTCACCATGGGTTGACTCAGAACCACACCCACCTAAGGCTCCATCAGGCTGGAAAGAATGAGCCGACGCCTCTCACCTTCCCTCTCTTTGTCATTCCCACATACAGAGGAGGAAGAAAAAAAAATGGTGGGGATGGGGAGTGGGGGTAGCGCAGCAGCCTTCATACCTTCCTAGTGTCAGTTCCTGACTTTCTTCCCCCCAATCCCTATATATAGGTAGGTCAGAACTCTACGGAGGAGGGTGGCCAAGGTCTCAAGCACCAAGAACAGTTGCTGCCATGTTTGGAAATTCACCAGGGAGGGGGTGGGGGGGGACTCCGGCCATATTCACACCCAGCACCCACGAGGGAAGAAATGGTGGCACCCGCTCCTACGTGGGTGCCAGAAGCGAATGTCTGTTGACACGTATCCTGAAACCACCGTGTGATGGGGCTGCAGAGCTCAGCTGCTTCCCTCGGTCACGAGTATACTTGCCTTTGCTGCTTATGTCAGATATGTGAGCTCTGACTTTATTACTGAAGTATTCATCTTCAGAGTCAGAGTCAATCACCACATAGCTGAGTGAGGAGACAGGGAAAAACAAAAGAGAGACGTCAGCACCACCGTCTTCTTTTCACAGCCTTTCCTGACTCCTCTACCATGAACATGAGCACCTGGAAATGTTCTGTTTGCTTATTCCCTGCAGCAACTCTGTTCCCCTTTCTTTGGAACTACTCAGTCGTTATTCCTGATTTTCCATCCTTCTACCAAATCATTAAATCTGTCTCTGTCCCTACGAAAGGAGTGATCTGTCAAGCACTGAGTGAAATGGGCTGTCAGAGGGCCTGTGTGCCAGCAGCTCTGGTACAGGGCAAAAAGGGACTAGGGAAATGTTAATTTCCATTAGTTAGTTGCCATTTTTCTGTATCTTTACCTGTTACACACATAAATCCACTAACCCATTTCCACCATATTCACCACTTCTAAGCTGCCAGCTTGAGGGGCCTTGGCTATCCTGTTGGTCATTCCCTCCTTAAAACTCTTCTCAATTTCCAAGTTACTGTTCTCTTTTGGTTCTCTTCTTGCCCCTCCATCTACTTCTGACTCACCGCTCTTCCTCAACTCACCCCCAGGCTTTCTCCACTGTGCCGTCACACCAAGCTAATCAATTCCGAAGGACTGCGTGGACATCACCTATCCGCCTGCGCAAGCCTATTTATACCCAGCCCAACTGTGTGCCTGACTTCCAGCTCCACAGTTCCAACTTCCTACCTGGATATCCTGTGCGCAGGGCTGACTTGCGTCAGCATGAACAGGCATAGCCTTGCGTCTATTCTGATGAGTCGGGCAGTCATCCTGACGGATCCCTGCCCATTCTCTACTGGTCGTTAAATGTTTTGAGCACTGGCCCTGCCTACAGGCCCCTCCATTTCCACGGGCCCAAAACTGAACTCATCTCCCTCCTTCCCCAGTTCCACCCTTCCTCCAATATCCCACTATAGTAGCCTCCAAGGACCGGACCAAGATCTGTGGGCATTCCCAGCAGGGCCATTAAAACAGATTTTCCTCCACGTATCTGTTCAACATCTATCTAGTGGAGGCAGGAAGAAACCAATTTTTCTATTTAAAAATTGGATATTTAAATGTATTATCAAATAAGGACTTTATTATATATAATACTGGAAACCACTAAGAAACAATAAAGCATTTGAAACGTAAATGACAACTGCAATGAGCACCGGGTGACGTACAGAAGGGCTGAATCACTGTACTGTACACCTGAAACTAATATTACATCGTATGTTAACTATGTTGGAATTAAAATTAAAAATTAAAAAATTACAAACAAAAAATACTGTAGGGGCGCCTGGCTGGCTCAGTCAGAGGAGCGAGTGACTCCTGATGTTGGGGTTTAAGTTCGAGCCCCACACTGTGTATAGAGATCACTCAAAAAAAAAAGTCTTAAAAAAGATAAAAATAAAAAATAAAAAAATAGGGCAACCCTGTTCGGGACCGCTCTCACTCTTGAGAGCTTCTTCTGTCTTCACTTAATAAACGTCTACCACTTTACTCACAAAAAAATAAATAAAAAAAATTTAAAAATAAAACTATTGTAAATCGCAAAAATTTAAAAATTAAAGAATAAAATAAAATGCAAATGGCAGCGATGAAAATATCCTGCATCACCTCTCCGATTGTGGTAATGTTTACACTACCATATGCGTTTGTCAAATTTCATCAAACCGGACACCTAAAAGGGTGAATTTTGCCATTATGTAAATCATACCTCAACAGACCCACTATGGTAATTCACTGAGTCAATGTGGAAACATCAGTTAACTAGCATCCTATTTTGGATTTATTCCAGTAAATTTTCTTAGCACCTCCTACAGTCTGGCACGTGGGCCCATGAGGGCCTGAGGAGTGGAAATTAGAGGACGAATTGATCACAAAGACATTCCGAAGAAGAAACTGACCAATCAGATAATGGGCCCGGCCTAAAGATCTAATGCTTTGAACCCGGCTGTGAGGTCAGATACCCATTATGACCCTGAACATAGTGTTCAGAGATGAAATGTGATGTTTATTTGTACATCTTCTTACCCACATCATTCCTCAACAAATGTCAAATTTCGCTAATTTTCCTACTCACCTAATGCTCCTTTTCTGCTCCTTCTTTTCGGTTCCAACTAAATCAGAGAAAGAAAGAGGGTGTCAGGAAGCATCTGAAGGATAAAAACCTGGTTACCCACATCTTTAACTCCCCAAAGCCAAAGTCCAGAAGTTAAGGCTGGTTAAAATCGATGGGAGACTTTTATCCCCCTGACCCAAGTGAGCCAGAGAGGAAAGAAAAGTCAGGAGGCCTAGAATGAAAAAGGCCAAGGAGGCAAACTGGAAAACAAGCCCAGAGAACTGCCTCTGCTCCTAACAGCAGAGAAATGATCTTCGTCTCACCAACCTAGAGAGAACTCCTAGAGGAGACAAACCCTGGAGCAGCTCACACCGAATGTCCCAAATCACATTTCCGTCATCTCCACAAAGACAGGATGAAGTTACGCCTTGAAACGGAAACGACTGCTCCGAGGGGCACTACTTACAGGGCTCATACTCTTCATCACTGCTCGAGTCCACGGTAAGAATGCAACTGCGAAAAAGGAGACACACACGGTTATAAAGGAAGCCATTAAATATCGCACACGAGCCCACAGGCTGAATCTCGTACAGAGAGAAGCACCCATCAGAGCTTCTGACAAGCATAAAAAGTCTTAGGGAGTTATGAAATTAAGATCACAGTAGGGGAGGTGAAGAAAAATTAGAAGCAACAAGCTGCTCAGTCTTTACCACAGAATCGAAGATAGGGGAAGAACGTTAGTTGAGTATCATCAGCTACCAGCGAGAAGCCTGTTTTCTCCCAAGTGATTTAGTTCTACTTCAAGACATGAAAGTGAGGGGTGCCTGGGTGGCTCAGTCCGTTAAGAGTCCAACTCTTGGTTTCGGCTCAGGTCATGATCTCAGGGTCATGAGATCGAGCCCCGAGTCGGGTGCCACGCTCAGTGGGGAGTCTGCCGGAGATTCTCTTTCTCCCTCTCCCTCTGCCCCACCCTGCCCCACCTCACCAGCGGCCCCACCCCTGCTCTAAGATAACTAAATAAATCTTTAAGAAAAAGAGGAAAAGAAAGATATGAAAGTGAATTCTGAGAAAGAGGCCACGTGTGAAAGGACTTGAAGATGAAGAGATTACAGTTAAAAGTCAGACGGCCCAAAGAGCAAGGAGAACACCTTCTAGTGTTTACTGGCTTGAAGAGGGCCTACTTATTGGGACTGCTGTCTAGCTAAATGGACAAATGCTGAAATCCACTTCTTGGGGAGCAAACGAAGGGTGACTGCCAAGCTGCAGCTGCTCCTGGCAGTGAACCGTGATGCTGGGGCCTCTTGCTTCTCTGCCCCCCAGTAATGCACCAGGCTACAGTCTAGGACCTAATCACAGGTTATCTTAGCATTAGTTAGTGTGACGTACAGCTCACAGGGGAAACCAGACGTGCTAAAGGTGGACCTAAACGTTATCAGGTTTTATGAGTAAGGTCTTAGATATATGAAGTCAACCTTCACCACTTCTTTTTTTTTTTTTTTTTTTTAAAGTTTTTTTTTTATTTATTTGACAGAGATAGAGACAGCCAGAGAGAGAGGGAACACAAGCAGGGGGAGTGGGAGAGGAAGAAGCAGGCTCACAGCAGAGGAGCCTGATGTGGGGCTCGATCCCATAACACCGGGATCACGCCCTGAGTCGAAGGCAGACGCTTAACCGCTGTGCCACCCAGGCGCCCCCAACCTTCACCACTTCTTGAGGGTGTTCATTTTAACCTTGAGGTTGGTTATTGGATTGATAATATACTGGATTGATAATATTTTTATATTGGATTGATGGTATTTTTCAGTTTTTCAAGACACACACTGGCTCACCCCCTTGGTTCAATTTCCTACTCATTTATCTGTCACTGCACACTGGACTTACTCAGTAGTAGACCTCAAATTTTTAAAAATTTTTTTAACATGGGGCGCCTGGGTAGCGCAGTCGTTAAGCGTCTGCCTTCAGCTCAGGGCGTGATCCTGGCGTTTCGGGATCGAGTCCCACATCAGGCTCCTCCGCTATGAGCCTGCTTCTTCCTCTCCCACTCCCCTGCTGTGTTCCCTCTCTCGCTGGCTGTCTATCTCTGTCACATAAATAAAAAATAAAATCTTTAAAAAAAATTTTTTTTTAACTTAAATTCAATTAATTAACATATAATGTATTATTGGTTTCAGAGTCAATTTTTTTTTAATCAGCAAAGAAAACTCTTGCTGGGTGTAAGGTTTCCCAAGTACGGGTCAAAACATGACCATGGTTCTCTTCTTTTAAAGATTTTATTTATTTATTTGAGATAGAGTGTGTGCATGCATGGGGGGAGGGGCAGAGGGAGAAGAGAATCTTTTTTTTTTTTTAAGATTTTATTTATTTATTCGACAGAGATAGAGACAGCCAACGAGAGAGGGAACACAAGCAGGGGGAGTGGGAGAGGAAGAAGCAGGCTCATAGCAGAGGAGCCTGATGTGGGGCTCGATCCCAGAACGCCGGGATCACGCCCTGAGCCGAAGGCAGACGCTTAACCGCTGTGCCACCCAGGCGCCCCGGGAGAAGACAATCTTTTTTTTTTTTAATTTTTAAAGATTTTATTTTTTATTTATTCGACAGAGATAGAGACAGCCAGCGAGAGAGGGAACACAAGCAGAGGGAGTGGGAGAGGAAGAAGCAGGCTCATAGCAGAAGAGCCTGATGTGGGGCTCGATCCCGCAACGCCAGGATCACGCCCTGAGCCGAAGGCAGACGCTTAACCGCTGTGCCACCCAGGCGCCCCGGGAGAAGAGAATCTTAAGCAGACTCCACACAGAGCACAGAGCCCGATGTGGGGCTCAATCCCAGGACCCTGAGATCATGACCTGAGCTGAAACCAAGAGTTGGAGGCTCAACTGACCAAGCCACCCAGGTGTCCCTGGTAATTTTTAAAATACGGTATTTCTCCTCATCCATCTTGTAGTATTAACAAAACAAAGCATCTTGGGCTAAAAAAGACTAGTCAGTGGCCAGGCCATCAGAGCATACTAACTGGGCTTTGGTTGATCGATGAAAACCAGTGTCCTGCCCCTCACATTGTGTCTTTCAGAAGTCCTTCCACCTTCAAACTGCGGAAACCTTCATTCTGTTAACGACCTTGTCTCACTGGGAAAATAAAGCCATCAGACAGGAAATGCCTCGTCCTCCCACCAACAAACCTACCATCCTATCTGTAACTACACCCGATTCTCTTATTTCTCTATAGTTAACAATGAACACAATGTTCCTACCACTGTCTCCAGGCAAACCCTCCCCTGCACTTTGGATCTCATCCCCCTCCAGCCTTCTCAAGGACTTTATTCCTGCAATTTTCCATTCTGTGTCGCACTATTGTCCCCTCTCTCCTGGATCATTGATTCTACTATCCCAAGACCCCACACCCCCCAATTTTGTATTTCCAGCCTCGAACTCTCCACTGAACTCCCAACTGTTGTGTGACCTCTTGGACATTTACTAAGCATTTGAAACGTCACACAGCCAACACAGAATTCTTGATTTCCTCCCTCAATCCTGTTCCTATAGGAGATTTACCAATCTCGGTTAATGGCACCACCCAGTAACACAAACCAAAGACTTAGGAGTCATCCTTGATTCCTCTTTCGCTCACCTCCCACATCCAGCCCATCAGCAAGATCTGTCGGCTCTACCTCTAGAATACATTTCATCCTATCTAAGACATACGTACTTCCAAGAAAAGAAAAAAAACACTAGCAAATGATGACGTGCTATCAAAAGTGTGATGCATCCCAATTTTGAAACTGTGGGAAAAGTCTCAGAATTGGGGTGCTTGGGTGGCTCAGTCAGTTAAACATCTGCCTTCGGCTCAGGTCATGATCCTGGGGTCCTGGGACTGAGTCCCCCATCGGGCTCGCTGCTCAGCAGGGAGCCTGCTTCTCCCTCTCCCTCTGCCTGCCACTCCCCTGTATGTGTTCACTCTATGTCAAATAAATAAAATCTTTAAAAAGTCTCAGAACTGATAAACCACTATATATCCTAAATTCATCTGAATCTCTCCAACTTTACTATTACCACCCTACTCTAAGCCACCGTTGCTTCTTACCTAAACTTCTGTAAATTAAGCTCTTGGGTCTCAGTTGTAAAACAACCACTCGGGGCGTCTGGGTGGCACGGTCGGTTAAGCGTCGGGCTCTTGATTTTGTCTCAGGTCATGATCTCCAGGTCGTGAGATCAAGCCCCAGTCAGGCTCTGCACTCAGTGGGGAGTTTGCTTGAAATTCTCTCTCCCTCTCCCTCTGTCCCTCTCCCACCCTCTCTCTCTAAAACAAATATATCTTTAAAAAAAAAAAAGAACCACTTATCTCATACGGCTACTGTGAAAATTAAATGAGCTAACGTCTGCCCTCCTACAGGACCACGTACCTCTCCCACATCAGGGCATTTATCATACTACACCGTAAGTGCTTGCTTACATGTTTCTATCTCCCATCCCAGGCAGTAAGCCATACAAGAATTTGGAAGTGTACCTGTTTCAGAATGTTCAGTACAAAGTCAGTACTCGACTATCTGGTTGAATAAAACAATGAATGAATCTCACGAAGTGGTTCCGAGGACCCCTTTTATTACTTTCCACCCTCCCACCCACACCCCCATAGAACCTTGTTTTAAAGAGGCTTGCCTACGTATACTCTGGTTTCTCTTCAGATCGTATAAATCTTTCGCCTTTTACTAAAGATTTCCGTGGAGAGGAACAGTTGTGAGTTTTGACCCAATTTTTTGAGGCCTCATTGAAAGAGGCTCACTTTTCTGTGGTTTAAAAAATAGAAATGCGGAGCGCCTGGGTGGCACAGCAGTTAAGCATCTGCCTTCGGCTCAGGGCGTGATCCCGGCATTATGGGATCGAGCCCCACATCAGGCTCTTCTGCTGTGAGCCTGCTTCTTTCTCTCCCACTCCCCCTGCTTCTGTTTCCTCTCTCGCTGGCTGTTTCTATCTCTGTCGAATAAATAAATAAAATCTTTAAAAAATAATAATAAATAAAAAGACTTGCCTACGAGATCTCACCAATAATTTCCTACATTTAAAAAATTGATTACACATGCCCATTTATGTGAACCTTATGTGAAGTTTACGTGAGGTACAGCGTGAGCCCAAAGTAAAAACGAACACACTAAAAAACAGCGTCATCTGCATTAATGAAAACACAGTGCCCAGATCCTGAAAAGTAATGGTCCCGACTTGCAGCAAGGGTGGGTGGAGAGACTGGCTGGTCACTATCCAGCCTCCAGAGCCATCTCCACCCAGAACTCCAGGATCTGGTCTTCACAGCTGTAGTTTCGGAACTCGGGTCTCTCAATTCTTCATTAAATGCTAGAGGAAGGACTCCTGTTAACCAGATTTGCAAGGGGCTGCTGATAAAGCAGACTGCCTGTCTACTTCTCAGGAGAACTAATGCCAACCATCGGCCCAGGGCACTATTTGGGGCAAGTGACTGAGGGTCAGGGAGAGAGCTTTGAATTTTACCCTGTGCATTTTTGATAACACATTACTTTTTCAGGTGCATGCTTCAACAAGCAACTTTGTACATTGAATTACTTTTATAAAGTGGATCTCCCTAAAGTTGATTCCCAAAAGTCAAATTCATCAAAAGTATGACCAATTTTACAGCTCTTGGTACGTTTGCTTAATCATTTCCAAAGGGTTAGATCAGTGTACAGTTCAACATTACTATAATAGGATAACGTTCTCTCATTTGCTAATTTAATAGGTAAATAACATCAAAATTAGTGTTTCTTTTTTATTACTTAAGATGTTTATTTTCCAATGTTTGCTGCATTCTTTTGCTAATCCCCCCTTCCATTTTAATGACTATCAATGTTATAATGTTTACCAGATAGCTTTCTGAGAGATAAAGAATACCGAAACGAGGAGTGAGGGAGAGGAACACGTTGTCCCTCCTCCAAGAGTCCCACTCGCCAGGAATAAACGTGTCTTATTTATTCTTCTAGAAAGTTCTTAAACATAAGCACATACCAGCACAAGTGAAGTGCACACATCTTTTAAAATAGGAACTAGTATGCTACATTGTTCCACTGCTGGCAGGTTTTCACTTTATCTATCTTAGTAGTCTTTCCGTTACCAGAACATACATTTCTTACCACAGTTTTTTGGATGAACCATAATTCATTCAATTACACCCTTAGGTCGCTTAAACTCTCTCCCAATTTGTGCTATTACAAACATTGCTGCAACAAACATCCTTGTATGTATTTCTCTGTGGACTAGTAATTAAGTCATACATCCTTCTTCCCCAGAACTGAACAAAGACCAAACCAGCCTGTGTGTCTATGTATGATGAAATCAATATGAGTTATAGGGAGAAGGGACATGGGAGAAGGGGGAAAGGAGTCAAGAACAAGTTAAGAGTCAATACACAGAAAGAATGTATGACATAACCACATTTATGCACTTCAGGATATGTGAATATATATACAGAAATTAAATAAAATTGTTCTAACACGGAAAGAAAAAGTCCTACTAATTACTGGGTCAAAGGACATGGGCATTTACAATGTGGGTATTTCCAGATTGCCCTCCAAAAACGTTGCACCAATTTATATTCATACAATGGCTAGAAGAAATTGCCTGTTTCCTACAAATCTGCCAGCTCCAGTTATTAACAGTTTTTTAAATCTTCATCAATCTGATGTATGAAAAAATGGTATCTTATGAAAAATTTTTTCATTTCTTTAAATATAAATAATGCAAAGTTGAATAAATTTTAATGTCTATGGGCCAACTGTATTTTTTCCCTAAGAACTACCTTCTGATATCTTTTGCCCATTTTTCATGTGTATGTTCATCTTTTTTTAATTGTTGACTTGTAAAAGTTCTTTGTAGATTAAGAAAAATAGCCTTTTATCATGGGTAATGTGAATACTTCTCCAGTTTGTCATTTTTATACTTTTGTTTGATATCAAACTGAGGATTCCCCCACTCCAAAATTATTGGAAATGAAATCCACCTGTTTTCTAACATTTTTAATGATTTCCTTTTTTATTTTAAATACTTTATCCATTTGTAATTTATTTTGTTGTAAGGAGAGATGAATTAAGAATCCAATTATTTTTTTCCAAATGGTTAGCCAATTATCTTTAAATTATTTGTTGATGAGTCCATCTTTTCCCCACCGATCTGAAATGTCATTTTTTAAATCATGAACTAAATTTTCATATTTGGGTATTTGGGTCTATTTCCAGACTCGCTGTTCTACGGTTTTTACTTTCTCCCATACTATATGCTTACATGCTTATCTGTGAAGGAGAAATCAGGGCAGTGTTCCAGGAGAGATACTTAAGAGATACGAGAACTATCTTAAAATACCCCCTTATCACAGAGAAGAGAAACACTTCATCTGTGTACCTCTAGAGGGCAGCACTGTGAACAATGGGATGGAAGTAACCCTAAGACAAGTTTTAAGTTCATTAGAATGAAGAACTTTCTAGAAATTACACATATTCAACAATGTGTTGTTTCATGGAGTTTTATGCTCCTGGCCACTAACAGAGATGTTACATAGAGGATTCGTGCACTGACTAAGAGGCTGGACTCCTGTATGATTCTAAGATCCCTTTTTACAACTCTCATTTTATGACTAACCAAGTTATACATTCTGTAGACTCGAAATGAAAGAAACACATACTTTCTGAGAAAATCATTTTGCCAACACAAGAAGGACTAAACAAAGAGAAAAGAGAATTTTTCAAGTCTCACCAGTTATCATCCTGGCTCTTAGATTGACCAGCTGCTTCTTTCGACATGTCCATGTCTATAGTCAAGACAAAAATACACTCTTTAAAGAAAACCAAAACCCAGAACGAACATTTTTTTTTTCTTTTTTTAGTAGGCCCAATGCCCAGCATGGAGCCCAATGCAGGGGCTTGAATTCACAACCCTGTTATCAAAACCTAAGCGGAGATCAAGAGTCCAGCGGTTAACCAACTGAGCCACCCAGGTGCCCCCGGAACCAACATTTCTACATTCTGCATTTATCTTTGAGCAGCTTATGCACCCTAATTGAAGGCCAAAGCTTTGTTCTGTGAAACCAGATGCATTTAAATGTTTGTTCCAGGCTTTTCCTGGATGGAGAAAACTAGATAGACACTCTCTCCAACCATGCCCTGCCAAGGTTCTTTGTGGATCCATCAGAAAGCCCAAAGCACATGGCGGTCACCTCAACCACCACGTTATAAAAATGTGCAAGGGCAATCCAATCATTCATTTATTAGCACCCAGAGAAATCTTCTCCCCATTGTAAGGATTTAGAATGCACTAACTCCTATTCAGTCCCTGGCCCAGGAATATCTTCTCCCAAAAGGGATTCCCACTCCCCCAAAGGCCCGCCATTCTCCCCACACCTGCACTCTCCCTACTCCTGCCTCAAGCCCCAGAAGTCTTCCACCTATCAGGCTTTGATCCCTCTACCCTCCGCCACCCCTCCACCTCTCTACTCCTATGCCCAGGCAGTCTTACACAGACCAGGCCACTACATACCGCTATCCAACTTCTACTCTCCCCATCCCCCTACCATACACCCACCTCCCGGTACTCTTAAACAGGATCAGGGCACCCGCACTCCCAACCGCTCTCCACCCTCCCCCAATGCCTTTATCTCCCTATGCTCGCTTTCTGCCTCAGCCTGTCTTGCACGAATACGGCCTCGAAAACTCCACTCACTCCCGCCCCCACGCCCCTGCTCCCCCTTCTGGTCCCCAGGAGCCCTTACACCAAGAGGCCCAGACCCCGCCCCCAACACTTCCGCCGCCAGCCAGTCTTGCACCAATCAGGCCTCGCCACCTCCACTCACTACCCCACCCTCCTGCTTGCACCTCCCCCAAATCCCGAGGTCTTAGACCAGCAGGCCCAGACCCTGCCCCCAGCCAGTCTTGCACCAATCAGGCCTCGACACCACCACTCACCACCACCCCCACTCCCCCTTCTCCATCTCAATCCCAGAGGTTTTACACCAACAGGACCAGACCCCCTCCTGACTCTCACCCGCAGCCAGTCGTCGTACACCAATCCGGCCTCAAAACCTCCACTCACCAGGCCCTTAAAACCCTCTCACCACAGCTAGCCGATCAGACACCCCCTCATACCTCACTCCCTTCACGCACTCCTACCCACCCCTACCCACCCTCCATTTGCCCACATTTCCACCCCCTATTCTGACCTCAATCAGCCCACCGGCCTTGCGGAATCAGGCGTCCAACACCCCCACGCCCTCATCAGCCCTCCACCTCCCCCCACGCTGCAATCTCACTCAGCCAGTCCTTCCACAGCTCAGGCCTAGACGACCCCCCCTACAACCGCACGCCACCTTCCCCAGGCCTCTTCTCCCTCATGCCCCCACTGGGATCTCCACACTCCCATTCCTCATCTTTGCTTTAGCGGAGTTAATATGGCTTTAAAAAAATTGCTTCTTCCAAAAACCTTTTTTAAAAGTGGAAGCCAGCAAAATATTTTGCCATAATCTCAGTCCCAAGGTTCATGGTCAGTCAGGGCATGTGGCGGTCCTGATTTTAAGTCCGCTCAACTAGGATGAGCTTCAAGATCGTTCCCGCTTCAGTACCCTCTTCAGCCCCACCAGCCACCTACCTGCTCCGGCCGCCTCTGGCGCGGCCGATCTGCTCACCTCCGACTGGTGGCGGACGCTGTAGGAGCTCCTGAGCAACTGCGAAGGGACGCCAGGCGCGAGACCTTTTATAGAGCCCGGGCTCCACGGGGCGGGGGGGGGGGGGANGGGGATCGGAACTGACGTGTTCCCGTGCTCCCTGTACCCACCTATCACAGTGTGGTCACGGGGCAAATTTAAACTTCGCGGCTAAGAACTCGGATTTGGCGCCCAGCCGCAGTGCTTCCGGAGTCAGGTCTATCGCTTCCACGGGTGTTGCTTGTTTTGTCACGGAAAGCGCCATTTCACACAGAGCTCTGGTCCCCGAGCCGGATTCTGTAGTTTGTCGATCCCTAAATTAACTTTGGGTGACGGGGAAGAACTGGGCTGAATCTTCCCAAAGTTTCATCTTTGTGAGAACGTGGATAAGCAAGCACCGTTTCTTGCCGGAATCGCCCAAACCTCTGAGCCTGCTTGCCTGCCCCCCCCCCCCCCCCCCCCCCCCCCCCCCCCGCCAACAACTACTCTGAGCTAGGGGGGATGGGGGATGGGAGAAGGCCACCTAGACCCCTAGATAAGAGCAAGGCATCAATCCAACAGTGCCTGGCAACCCTTAACTATGACGTTTGCTTCCAGAACCCTCCAAAATCCTGGAGATAGGTTGGTTACTTGAAGCTTTTTGGCACTCGCTCCCAACACACCAAGAAAAACAAACCGGGGAAGTAAATGCTTTCTAGACGGTGCCGTTTCTCCGGCAGACGCCTGTTACGTTTCATAATTTAAGCATGTGGCTAACAGAACACAAATAAAACCTCCGTGCACTTAAAGATATTAATAATACTGCATTTATTTCATGTTAGGCAGTTCCAAGTGCTTTATGTGGATTTAATCTTTAAGACACTTTTAAAAGTACGCAATATTAGCACTCATTTTACAGAGATCACATGGCTACAAAGTGCCAGCGCTGGGATTCAAACTCCAGCAGCGCTGGGCGGGGGGGAGTTCGAGCCCCACATTATAGAGATTACTCAAAAAAAAAAAATCTTAAGGGGCGCCTGGCTGGCTCAGTAGGTTACGTGTCTGCCTTCCGCTGGGCTCATAATCCCGGCGTCCTGGGATCGAGCCCTGAGTTGGGCTCCCTGCTGAGCGGGGAGCCTGCTTCTCCCTCACTCCCTACCCATGCTTGTGCTCTCTCCCCCAAATAAATAAAATCTTAAAAAAATAAAATCTTAAAAAAAAATCTGAACTCTTAAGCACTAAACTGCCTACACATATAAAGGTACTTTCTGAATGGATCGGGAATTCGATAAAAGGGGCTTATCATTATAACCCTATCTCTACAACAAACTTAAAAGTTTACCTCCACAAGCCCCTTCTATAAAAATGGGGGTCACATAACTGCACGCCTCAGCGGTTTGAGCAAAGAACCTGAATGTTAGCTGTGCTTAATATTAAGAGGCATGTGCTGCACTTCAAGTAAAAAGTGGGTTAGGACTGGAATCGAATCACATTACCCGAGCTTATTCCAGATGCACAAGCAATTCCTTTCGAGTTTAGGCAGGAGGAGCTGGAGTGGACTGAAAAGGAGGGGAGGCAGATTCTTAACATGTAAAGAGGGTAAGGGTGAGAACCTTTGTATAGGCTGCTGGACACCTTTCTTCCCCCACCACGTTTTAGGAAACAAACACAAACCCACATTAGGGCTTTGAGGGTCACAGCCCACAGAGCTCGGGAGGTAAATAAGCTGAAATTTTATTTTTTTAATGTAAGCTCTATGCCCAACATGGGGCTTGAACTCACAGCCGGGAGATTGAGTCTCATGCTCTACCAACTGAGCCAACCAGGCGCCCCAGAAATTTTATTGCAAAATTTTTCCTCATTCATTATCTCTGAGAAAACAGGCAGCTAAACAACCTGCTCTGGTCCCTGCTGCACTGATATCCTCCCTCATACCTGTGGCTGAGTTCAACCACCACGCAGAACATGAATAGTTCACATGAACCTACAGCAGTAGACAGCGGGAGACGAAGCCAGAGTAGTCGCAGTCGTAAGCCAAACAAAAACCATCATGAATGGGTGTGCTGGGAGTCACAGGCTCTGTTGTCCTCTTAACGGATCATATACCAAACCCACCCCTCTTGCACACCTGGCTGAGAAAACAAAATAGTTCTTAAGATCATAGCTCCACTAGGGAAATGCGGTCCTCCAGTTGTTTGGAGCTGTTCAAATAGAATTTCATCATCGGATGACCCTGTTATTCTGTCCAACGCTCAATTTCACAGAACACAAAATACATCAGCCATATTAAGGGCAAATCATTCATTTATTGTTTAAAGACTGCAAGACAACATCTGGATTTCTGTAGCACAATTTAAATGTTTTACTTTTTTGATAAAGCAGAGTATAATAGAAAAAAACAATTAGTTTCCGGTAATATCTATATCTCTATTCAGAATTAAGTCTTCCACAGACATGTTACCTGGAAACAAAAGCCTATTACAATAAGCAAAGCTTCAACCAGAGCGGCTACTTTTCGTGCCAGGAAAAAGTTCATCCCTATAGGAGGAATGATGTGCTATGTAAAATGGCTGTAAGGTCACAGCCTTGAGGGCACTGGAAGTATATTATCCTATTCCACATTAAGTAGTTTGGTGAAATTCAAACATCAGTTTCTCTGCAACCATGCTGGCAACCTCTGACTGGTAGCTCAATCAGGTAAAAAATAAATTAAATCCCTAAACTGATGTTTCTTGATTTACATTGTTAAAAGGTACACAGTTCATTATCATGTAATTCTGGCAAGAATTACAATTGAGACTCCTTGCCCAGATTTTGGTTAACAATAAGAATCTTTCAGAAATTCAAGTTCTTATTAATCAATAATTTGTCAGCTAGGATACATTCAGGCATCAGCTGCAACTACAGAATAGGTGCACTGCCTCAGCGCTTTGGAAAGACATTATAATCTAGAACACTACTAGCAGACAAAAAATTATCTGTTACTGGATAGCATAAGTACAGTACAGCAACACAAAACATATATTCATATGTTGGCTTAAGCCTCAAGCCCTCGATCCTTTGTCGAAATTCAATAATTTTATTCCTATGGTTTTTAATACCAAGAACTCAAGCTCCAGGAGGGCTAAAGTCTAATTTGTACTTCAAACCAAGTAGCAAAGCTGTTTGCTACTACTGAGGCTGATCCGTACAGACTTCAAGACCAAGTCCAGAAGACAGCTATTGTATAATACCAGAGAAGGTCTGAAAAACAATTACTCATTTACATAGCTGGTCCTTCAGAGCTTTTTACCTCTAACATGTTTTTTGATGAAAGTTATTTAATGTACTGAAGATAACTATGACTTACTGATCAAATACGTGAATACTTATACTTACCTGGGATTTCATTTCTGCTGAAAGAAATAGGAAGAACAGGACTCACTTAAAAAAAAAAAAACAAACTTGAGAAAGGAAGGTAAAAATCTTATCACACACTATCACTTTTGGAAGCAGCATAGAGGGGTAGTCAAAGGTAAAACACTGGTGAAATAGGTCAAAACTAGGCCCCCAAAAAATCTATATTATCATCATCAATGACAGTACCACAACTATGCCCTGCATAATTAATAATCACTCCTAAGAATTTTCATTTGGCACCAGATGATGTGTTTAAGAGAAACACTCTGGGATATTTAAATATCAGACTTCGTTTTGTTAGCTGAGTTACAGGAGAAACTTTTAAAGTAGGGGAAGGGAAGAGAAGGAAATGGGAAATGGACCAGAAAAAATTTTTGAGTCATCATCTAAACCAACAAAGCACTGATAGCTCCAAACATTAGGTCAGACACTAAAACGACTGATATAGGCTCAAGTGGTTTATAAAACCTATAAAAAGACTACACCAGCAAAGTCCCCATTAATCTGTAGAGTTCAGAAACTAAAACAAGGACCAACATTTTAGCTTAAAACCTTATCTCAAGAGAATCATATACACTTCACATGAATAAAAATACCTGAAACCAAACATTTTTTTAAAAGCTCCAATACCCAAAATGTAAAGAAAAAAATTAATTCAGAAGACTCAATCAATCCATGGAATCACAAAACGGCCGGACAATCTATATCTCCCCTCCACACTAACCATCCCATGGAAGACCAAGGGAGATCAGACCTTCCAGACCTATGCACCACCTGGTTGCTGCAAAATTTGTGGAGATTCCTTGTGGAACAGCAGTTTCCCATCTCTTGTGTCTCTCCCTATCATGCAGGAAGCAAGTCTGGCTGTGCTATTCTATTATTGTTTGTCACCCATCTGCAACATGATACCGTAGAGATAAGTAAAAAGTACGTTATCGAGTTCCCTTTCCCCAGAAGGTTGAGGCTCAGGTACAGGGCAATCTCCTGTGCACACAGTCTTTATTTAGGCCGACTCAGTGACTTCAACAGGCTTAATCATGTGATCAGGTTTGTTGCCAGCTGCATAATGCTCCCACATCTGTAGATAGAGCCGCTCTAGTTCCATTGTGTATTGTTTGGTGTTGAACAGAGGGCTAGATATTCTCTGCTTCCAGACTTTGCCACGAATTTTCTTCAGGCTAGGTAATAAAACAAAAAAGAACCCAGTTTACAAATCAGAGCAGAAAAACTCAGAACTAGCCCTCACAGATTCCTAGTCACCTTTGTGGCAAAGTACATGACTGGACTTCACACTGTTTTCTGACTGGCCACCCTGACCTCAACGCTGAAAAAGGGAAGGGTCACAGCTAACGTAATGCTAACACTTATAATCAAGCTCGCCTCCATGTCCTCTGAAAATATTCAGTTCTTTCCTAAAGAAGTCTATCCACGAGATCGCATGCTTTCTCCATTTCAGCTCACTTCTACCTTTAAAAGAAAGAACTGGCAATCACATGTGTCTACTCCTATGTACTACTGCTTAGAATGTACACTGCTTACCCTTTTCGTAAGCAATTTAGCAATGTGTGTGTTAAACTTAAATGTTTACAACCCTTTGACCGATCAGTAACACTTTAAATCTATTCAAAAGGAAATAATCAGAGATGCAGGCAAACCTGGCCATGCAAAGATGTTCACTGAAGCATCATTTACAATAGCTAAGGCACAAACATAAGATGAGGTATTCAGTTTATGAATATTTTAACGAAATAGGAAACATACTCCAGAGGATAAGAAATGTACTATGTCTACTGCCATAATTTTCCACTTACGTGTGATTTATTTATTTAGATATTAACAAAAACTGTTCCTAATATTACCAAGACCATGGTTCTCTTCAAAATAGGGAAAAGAAGCAATTAGTTCTTCTGGGAACAGAGGGGGAAAGAACTCTCAATTCCTCTTCTGAATATATAATTTGTCATGAGAGTCTCCTTCTATGGAGAGAATTACTACTTGAGAGCGAGAAGCTGAAACACTCCTGTGCACTTTTAAAAGCAATTAATAAAGTTTTAGTGTTTGTTGTGACAGAACTAGTAAAATTGCTACACATTATGTTGGCCTCAACCCAACCATGACCATATCAATGCTACCTTCCAAATACACATACTTCTGTGCTCTATTTTTCTAAGTTCTATACGTCAACAGGAGAATGGCTGAACTGTGGTACATCCATACAATGAAATACTACTCAGCAATAAAAAAAGGAATGAAGTACTGATATAAGCCAACATCATGGATAAATCTCACATTATACTAAGTAGGGGGAAAAAATAAACCTTTAGAGTGCATACTGTATGGTTTCATTTGTGTAAGGTTCTAGAAAGGCAAAACTAAGTTATGGGGGAAAAATTCAGGACAGTGGTAGTTGTCCTGATGGTTGGTGTGGAGGACCAACTGAGAAGGAACATGAAGGAACTTTCTGGAGTGATGGCTATGCTCTATATACTGCTACAGGTTTGGGTTATAAAGGTAAGTCTCAAAACTCAAATTTAAGATTTGTGCATTCCACTGTATATAAATTCTGCCTCCAAAATAAATAAATAATAAACTCTAGCTAATGATGTCCATTTTGAAGTATTTAGGAGTACAGTTATCTGCAATTTACTTCAAAATTTACTTCAAAATCTATCAAACAAGATGGATTGCTAGATGGATAAAACAATAAGTAGATGGACAGATATGTGGTAAAGCAAGGATAGTAAAGTGTTAGTGGTAAAATCGAGGCAGTAGGTATAGAAGTGTTTATTATAAGATTGAAATTTTTTTAACAAAATGTTGGGGGAAAGTATCATATGAAATCAACTAAGCTCCAAAAAAATTTTTTAAATACACTAAAATATTTACTATAGTTATCTCTGGAATGATGGACATGAACCTTAATTTTTTTAATGGCTGAGCTCAAAATTTTCATTCTTAGATGTACATGATGTTCAATGGAGAAAATTTGTAAGTAATAAATGCTTAACATCTTCTGAATGCTTACCAAGAACTTTTGTTAAGTGTTTTACATGGAACACCTTTTTTTTTTTTAATCCTCATCTCTGCAAGGTCGGTACTATCATTCACGCCCATCTTGCAGATGGAAAAAGCAAGGCACGCAGAGACTAACTTGCCCAAAGTCACAAAGCTTGTGAGAGAGCGTGAATTCAAACCCAGGCAGTCTGACTCTCTAGAATATGCTACTTCTCAGAAAAACACAAAGAAAAAAAATCACCCATAACACCCAAAGAAAAGACTCTTTTAAGAGATAAACACTACTTCATTGTATGGCTAAACCATTGCTTATCTAAGCACCACCCCTCTAATTCCCACCCACTTAGAGCACTGAAGTTATGCTGGTTTTTCCCTTATGCTACAGTGAAGATATAGCACCCTAACAGGGTCAAACATCTGGCTGTTTTCTTTAAGGCTCTTAAAACTCTGAGGAAGGGTTGTACCATTTTACTCACTGTCTGAAATGTATGAAAAGGCCAGCAGCACCTCAATGCTCCCTCATCATCGGTATCATACTAAAGATATTTTATTTTTAGGAAAATAATGGCTATACTCCAATGTTATTGTATATTTACATTTCTACTACAGAGGTTGAAACTTTTTCTTATTAACCATTTGTATTTCTACTTCAGTGAGATGTCTATTCGTTTCCGTGTTTAGCTTCCTTTTAAGGAATTTAAGATGTGAATGTTCTTCGGTCTTCATATAGCCAGGCTATTATTACTTGGCATAAAAACAAAGATTTTCTTTCCCTCTCTGCTTGCCTTTTAATTTTCTTGACTCACTTTTATTCAGCCATTTACTCTTTACATAGTCACACCTATCGGTCACTGCATTGATGAAAGTTTAGAAAGTGCTCTCATCTAGAGATTATATAACTAAATCACCCATTTCGTATTATTCTTATTTAATGATTTCATTTTGTAACATCTATATTCTCTCTAAATTTTCCTCATATGTCCCCTTCATCATAAAATTTGTTCATGGAAAAGTTTACTTACTATTCTAGGTCAGTTCCCAGTTTCACAGCTATGTCTTCATATTCTTGTCTATTTTTAGCAATAAGCTCAAGACAACCTAAACAAGTGAGCTGGGAAGCTGCAACTCGAGAAGCAAGAGTCTCTCCTGCAATAAAAAAAAAAGAAAAAGAAAAAAAAAAACAAATCTGAGAATGTAAACAGAACAGTTATTCACGTCGCCTATGCTAAGTACCCACACAATGCAGATGAGGAGAGTGGAGCGGAGTGCTTAGACTTGAACAAAGCTCACTTTTTATCATCTTGCCTAAGTGCTGCGTCTAGCACACACAACTTCACCTAAAAATGTTTCCCCCAAAGGAGGTTTCAAAAAGAACAAGGAAGATTCCAACGGTTTATGAGCAACTCACCTGGCATAGTCACCATCGGTGTTCCTGCCCAGAGGACATCCATCCCTGTGGTGTGTCCATTACAGAGGGGCGTGTCCAGGCAGACATCAGCCAGCTGGCCTCTCCTGACATGTTCCTCTTTAGGAGCAACAGGTGAAAATATGATACGGTTCTGGGGAAGGCCCATGTTTTGTGCATACTGTTGAATATTAGGTTCTCCTACTGCGGGAAAACGCAACAGCCACAGCACACTATTGGGAACACGCTTCAGAATCTAAAATAGGGAAAAGAAGAATAATTTTTAATAGCAGCTCTGGTCTTCTCAAGAAAGGCTCCCACAGAACTCTAATACTTCTACTAGTCTATTCCTGTCACCCAGACACCAGCCTACTGTGAACTTTGTCTTTCCCTCACAGATGAATTAGACCAACTGAATTACAGGTTCCTGTTCTGCTTAGCTGCCCCCAGAGCTCAAAGAAAGAGAAGACTGACGTAAGACACAAACAAGTTACTAATTGGCAAAATCTGAGGCAGCTGTGTCCTGTGGGAACCGTCACTGACAGTGGTTTCTGCCAATGAGCAAGAAATTCTCCATTTCAAATTTTAAATCCCCCAGCATGACGCAACAAATAAGGTCAGCTCACACTTGCCTGACTTGATGTGCCTAATCAAGATCAGGTGTCAGCAGACTTTCTGTAAAGGACCAGAGAACAAGTATTTTTGGCTTTGCAGCCACATGGACTGCTCAATTCTGCCCTGGTCACTGGGAAACAGCCACAGACAATATGTAAACAAGCAGGCATGACTGTGTTATAAAATTTACAAAAAAAGGCAGTGTGCCGGATTTGGCCCGCAGGCCATAGTTTGCCAACCCCTGATTCAGATCTATATCTGTTCAGTGTTACCACCCAAGTTTAAAGGCATGAGGACAGAACCCAGGATACTCCAGATTTTTAAAAAACAGTACCGTGCATATATATTATCTAACACCCTCAGCAGCAACCCCCTACAAACACATCAGTACCCCTGCTTTGAGATGTAGGAATATTCATACTGAATGGAATACATACAAAACCAAAAGATAGCCTAACACCAGTTCAGGTAGTTCTGCCGCCAAATAAATTTACCACAAACTTCTGAAAACAGCTTTTGGTTTTTGGACTTTTTTGAACACTGGGAAGTAAAGGTTAAGGGATAGTAAGTGTGTACTCATCTGCTTCCCCTTCCACCCATACTTCTTAAAAAAAAGAAAGAAAGAAAGAAAGAAAGAAAGACCCCACCCCAATACCAAAAAGAAAAGCAACCATCTCCATTTTAGCCCAATGGAGTAAAAGCCAGTTATGATAATCAAGTTTAGAACTTTCAGAGGTCCTGCTTATGCAAACTGGTCTGATGAACTAACTGAGAGGTAACGGCATAAACCAATTCCTTCGTGATTACATCTCTACAATACTGCGAGACCGTCATGCATAGGCGGATGTGGACATGACGCTTTCGCTATCAGTTTAGGCCATGGGTTGGCAAACTAAGCTGAATCTGGCATGTTGCCTGTTTCGGTAAATAAAACTTCACTGGAACACATCTATACTCCTACATTTACATAATGTCTATGGTGTCTGCCTGCTCTAATGGCAGAGATAAGCAAATGTGACCGAGTATAGACTGCACAACCAAAAATATTTACCATCTGGCCCTTTAAGAAAAAATTTGCTGATCCCTGGTTTTGAATATATAAATTAATAAGGTTCATAACATGACATTTAGACACTGGAAGGAGAAATCAAAAATGGCTGAAAAATTTACTACTCTTTTGTAGAAATGAGCAAACAGTTCTTCACAATCTCTACCAGTCCCTAGACATGAATAATGAATCTACCCATACTCACGTTTGCCCACATCTGCAAAGTAGAAGGGTCAATTTTGTATAACTGATTAAAATTACAGTACACAATGGCATCTTCTGGTAACCCATACTGAGAACGTGTGGTTACGATAATAGTACGAGGAACCTCCTCTCCAGTGGCAGCTTTATTGTTGATCTGGAACATGAAAAACGGTATGGTATTTATATTTAAAGTCAGCAGCGTCTGGTATTTTTTAACTAATAAAGAATCCCTGGGGTGCCTGGGTGGCTCAGTCGGTTGGGTCCGTGACTCCTGGTTTCAGCTCAGGTCGTGATCTCAGGGTTGTGGGATCAAGTTCTGCGTCAGGCTCCATGGCTAGCGATGAGTCTGCATGAGGATTTTCTCTCTCCCTCCCTCTGCCCCTCCCCCCACTTGGTTCACACACATGCACTCTCTCAAATAACTAAATCTTAAAAAAAGAATCCTGAAGATGCCAAATAGTAAAACCATTAAAAGTTATATCACTATGAGAAAATATTCACGACATATTAAGTTAAAAAACAGAAAAACATTACAGCATTATCTTAACAGGGGCAGGAGGGGAGACTCCACCTTGAAACTTATCACTCAAGTCAAAAAGTTCTTTTTAAAACCCTATCAATCCAACAGCAAGCTTTTGCTCATTTCTTTTTTTTTTAATGATTTTTTATTACATTATGTTAGTCACCACACAGTACATCCCCGGCTTCCAATGTAAAGCTCGATGATTCATTAGTTGCGTGTAACACCCAGTGCACCATGCAATACGTGCCCTCCTTACTACCCATCACCAGTCTTATCCCATTCCCCCACCCCTCCCCTCTGAGGCCCTCAGTTTGTTTCTCAGAGTCCATAGTCTCTCATGTTTCATTCCCCCTTCTGATTACCCCCTTGCTCATTTCTTAATGAATGAAATGCCCTTTTCTAAATCACACCCACCCTTTAAGGTTAAACTTGTATTATTCCTCCAAACGATTTCTACTGCATCTCCTCTAACATTGATCATCACTATTTTTAGGTATCTACGTACACAATTAATTATAGTCTTATCTTGCAATTCTCATACATCTGGGTACTGCCTTAAACTGTTATATAACTATTCTAGGTTATGGGTATTTCACACATTCGGGCATTTTGTTTTACACTCAAAATTCTTTGTCCCTGAGCATTTCAAGAACTATATACATACTACTTTTTTCTTAAGTCAAACATGTCTGTCCTATTTCAAATGACAGTTAATCAGAGATTAAGAAAAACCACACCACTGTCTTTTTAACCCAATACACATTATAAGTGATTATTAATTCCCTTACCATAACAGGAGCTGGCCTGAGAGAAAAGAGTTCATTTTGAGCACCCTTGGTATAAACTGTTATGCCACTAAAACTGTTAACTCTTAAGAGAGATCCTTGCCTTATAATCTCGACAGCTACATATTCACTTATTCCAAAATGCAACATATATTTATTGAACACATACAACATTACTGTGCCTAAGACAAGGACTCTAAAGTAATTCAATTCAGCAGAGACTACACAAACACAGGGAATTATAACATGCTGTGCTGGATGTAAAATACATCCCAGATATTACAGAAGCAGAAAAGAGAGGTACCAAGGGAACACAGAAGGCGAGATTAGTGGTAAGGACAGGAATGGATCCTGGAGGAGCTGTCTGAACTGAATGAAAAGTCTTAAAAGGGAGTAAGATTTAACTAGGGAAAGAGTGAGTTACAGAAACAAACTGTATGAAGTCTACAGATAATTCACCGTTGATTAGGGGAAAGCCACAGGAAAGGAATAAGAACATATTGTTAACACAGCAGACCCCCATTAAGTGACCTACTGGCTGAATCCAAGAGACTTTTTAAAATAAGACAAATCTATGTAAGATGCCTATTTCCACCAAACTCATTTCCTTACCTATAAAACAGGGATAATGATGCTTACACCTCCTGGAGTTATGAGACTTAATGGAGATAAATGAATACTTGGTGGTACATATTATGCTCTATTATTCTCTTCTCACCTGGGTAGTTGCTAGTCCATTGCTAATACTGAATCCATTAATTGTTATTTGAATTTGCCCTCTGTTAATCATCTCGATAACTGCTTCTGCAATAGTATTCATAGGAATAACAGGCATATTAAGAGCTGTATTACTGCTGTCCCCATTGTCTCCTCCATCAGGACACTTCATCTTTAAAGGAAAAAAAGACAAAATGTATCATTAGGGAAAAGATCCCAAATGCAGATCACTTTATTTCAATGACAATATTGACCAGGTTCTGACCTTGACAATTTTCACATCCGGCAGACTATCAAGAAATGCTTTGAGGTCGATGCCATTAAGAACAATCCGATTGTCATAGATGTGGCCATTGGACTTAAAATCGATGACTGCTTTTTTCTAATCAAAGAAACAAAACAATCAAAAAAATTTTGAGACAGATCTTTTAGGATGCATAGGGACAATAGCAAGGAAATAAATGACTACAGTTCTTTCCGCAATATCCACATTGCACTGTTTTTTCTACCTACCTTCAAGTGAGGGAACATATTAGCATGATCACCAATAAAGAAAGTATGCGGCATATAAGCCAGTTTCTCGGAATATTGCTCAGCAACTTCAGCTGGTGAAGTTTCCTGATCAGTGATGATATAATCCATGAAAAGCGCACCACTGGTCCCCGGGTATCCTAGCCACATCGCCTAAAAGGAAAAAAAAAAAAAATCAGGCCAAAACCTAAAAATGTTCTTGAAGAGTTCAAAATTAGTTAAACAAGGAGGGTTGACTTTTTTTAGCCAAGAGGAGTGACATAGTATTTCAGACTAACCTTTTTAAGTGTTAAACGTATTTCCAATTTACAAGACCAAACAACTATTTGTACTGAACTATGAACTGAGTGTCTCTATACACATGTACCTGGGGCATTGTGTTCTACACTCAAAATTCTTTGTCCCTGTACATTTCAAGAACTACGCTTTTTCTTAAGTCGAGCAAGTCTGCCCTATTGTTTCAAATGCCAGGTAACGGGGGGAGGTGGCGAGGAATCACTGTCTTTTTAAGCTCAGTAAACATTGTGAGCAATTACTATTAATTCCTTTACCTGAATAGGAGCAGGCCTCAGAGCAAAGAGTTCATTTCGAGCACCCTTGGTATAACCATTCATATTTACAAGGATGTGTATACCATCCTGATGGATGCGATCAGCTGCTTTTCCATTGCAGGGAATCTATGGAATAAAAAAAAAATAAGAACTCACTGTGTATAATCTCAAACTAATTCAATTAGTTTTAATGGCATCAAATAGAATTTAGTCACAGGTGCAAAACATGATAAGAACACAAATTACATTAATGCAGCATACAAATATGGTTAAGTGCCATTCAAATGGGCCCAAAACATTACAGAAACAGAATATACAGGAAGGAGAGTTTACTTCTAGATTGAACGTATGAATAACAAGGCTTCGATAGAGGAGTTGGCATTTGAAATGGGCCTTCAAAGATAGTTAAGAGCTTGAAGCAGTTGGACAGAATGGAATCTCAATAGAGAATAGTACGAATAAAGAATCAGAGTAAAGTGCATGGTATATTTTAAAAATGGTGAATAGACCACTTCTATTTGGTACAAGGTATATATGAGGGCAAATGTTGGGTCAAAGTATTGGCAAACAAGACTGTGCTCAGACTTAGAAAGATTGTGAAGGCTGGGGCGCCTGGGTGGCTCAGTCAGTTAAGCATCTGACTCTTGATTTCGGCTCATGTCATGATCTCAGGGTCATGAGATCGAGCCCTGTGTCGGGCTCCACACTCAGCGCCGAGTTTGCTTGAGATTCTCTCTCTCTGCCTCTTCCCTACTCCACTCGAGCCCTCTCTAAAATAAATAAATAAAATATTTTTTTAAAAAAGGAAAGACTGGGGCGCCTGGGTGGCACAGTGGTTAAGCGTCTGCCTTTGGCTCAGGGCGTGATCCTGGCGTTATGGGATCGAGCCCCACATCAGGCTCTTCCGCTATAAGCCTGCTTCTTCCTCTCCCACTCGCCCTGCTTGTGTTCCCTCTCTCGCTGGCTGTCTCTATCTCTGTTGAATAAATAAATAAAATCTTTAAAAAATAAAAAAAAAATAAAAAAAAATAAAAAATAAATAAAAAAGGAAAGACTGTGAAGGCCACGCTGAAGAGTTTAGGCTCCAGTAAATAAGCAGTGGGTCCCTGAACATCGCAGAAGTGGAGGGCAGTATGCTTCTTGGTCACAAAGAGTCCAAACCCTACATCAAAAATGGCTATGTATACTCCCAAAGCAACAGCTATATGGCCAAAGATACTGGTTCATGCTATTTATTAAATGACAAGATCTCATAACCCTTCTGCTGGAACTTCAATGATTCATGTATCAATTACTAGATATACCATACACCGCATATCCCTTTTAGTCACCAAAGTGGCCCACAGAATCTATAAAGAAAAACCTCTAGACTCAGCAAATTAATTCCTCCACAGGTTTCAATCTTATTATAAAATTTATGCTCCTAGAAATAGCAATAGAGCAAGTACAGAAATAAAGATAACCAAAGGCAAAGGCCCACAAAAACAGATGAACCATAGGAACTAGTTGAACAGATGAACAGAGGAACTAGTTCCTCTATTTTCTTTAAATAACCTATTTATTCCTCTTCCAAGCCAGCATTTCCTAGAAGAGTTTTATCTCCAAGCACATACAGACCCCATTTCAATTTCATTTGCAACGTCAGCACAATCCACGCTGATTATAAATGTAAATGATCAAGGAAGTAAGACCAAAGTATTGCCCGTATGTAATGGCTGATGTTAAATACCTGTCATGAAAAACACAAGCTACACACCAATAGTTTCATTCACTATTTGTTCAAAATTAAAAGCTTGAAGTGTAGAAGTTTTGCCTACCTGAGAGAGATCAATGAAGTGATTGGCTTCTGCCATCACTTTCACTCTGAAGTTTGTGCCATCATCTGGGCTAAGGGCGTAACAGAACACCTGAAAGGCAGCACATGATATATTTAAAAACCTTGGCTCAACAAGATACGGAAGCAACCTCCTATGTGTCCATCAAGAGATGAATGGATAAAGAATATGCGGAGGGTGTGTGTACACACGTGCATACACTCAATGGAACCATAAAAAAGAACGAAATCTTGCCATTCACAACATGGGTGGACCTAGAGAATATTATGCTAAGTGAAATAAGTCAGAAAAAGACAAATACCATATGACTTCACTTATATGCAGAATTAAAAAACAAAACAAACACACAGAAACAGACTCCCAAGTACAGAGAACAAACTGGTGGTTGCCAGAAGGGAAGGGGTGAGGAGAATGGGTAAAACAGGTGAACGCAATTAAGATGTACAAACTTCCAGTTATAAAATAAGTCACGGGGATGAAAAGTACAGCACAGGGAATACAGTTAATAATATTTAATAACTTTGTATGGTAACACACAGTAACTACACTTACTGTGGTGAGCATTCTGTAATGAACAAAATTGTGAAATCACTATGTTGTACACCCGAAACTAATATGTCAACTGTATTTCAATTAAAAAATTAAAAGTAAATGGAAAACTAAGTAAAAACCTTGGCTCCAATCTTTCAAAAAGCACTGGGCTTAACACCGAATAGTGATGATAAAGCCAGAAATGTTTTTTTTTTTTTTTAAATAAAACAAATAGGGTCTCTAGGGAAATACTAGTCTTACCTCAAATTTATCAGGATTGTGCATGCCTGGAATAGACTGCATAAGGTGAGAAGTAGGATGATTCCCAAAGTCAGAACTCACGTATCCCACACGCAGTCGACCATCACTAAGCTTCAAGTCTTTTGGATGTTCATATGGTGGCTTATGAAGGACATTAATCTACCAATGGAAACCAATGCTTGTTAGTACAGTTGAATCTATACATAAATCTTCATCTAGGAAAACTGATTAAAAACAAAACAAACCTGTACTTCCCATCTGTTGGTAACGGTTTGCCCAGAATACTTCATTTAAGTCAAACAGCCAATTCGACACAATCTTAGCAGTTTATATAATATGCTTCATGCTCTGACCTGTTCCTGAGGCCTAAAAAGTAGCCTGAGCAAATCTAAAACTTGGAGAAAGTTCGAGGCAGTGTGGACAGAGCATGACAAACCCTACATTTTAGAAAATTCTGTAGGGAAGCATTTTTAAAACACAGAATTACATCTAGCACTCCAATCTATTCTGCTGAGCAAATTCCCACGTTTGATCAAGTAGTGCTCTAATTCTCAGAGTATAAAATACCACTTTTATTAAACATTATGGTTTTCAAACTATAGTCTGAAACTATGGTTTTCAAACACCATCCATCTACTGCTAGGATTCTACCTTGGAGGATGGAAGCGGTCATGATCGAGACAGACACAATGGAAAGGGCTTCTGGGGTGGCTGACAAAGTCTCCATTTCTCAACGTGGGTGGTGTTCACCTTATGGTAACTCAGTACACCACATACATATGATATGCATCATTTTCTATATCTGTATTTTACTCTGCAACAGGAAGATTAAAACAAAACAATCCCACCTTATCCAAGCAGAGGTTCCCATGCCTCTCAGCAATAGCCTTCCTGAAGCCATGAGAAAGAGGATATAGCATACTATGATGAGGATGCACAGAAGGCAACCTATTCTTCTCTAACTGGTCAGCCACGATACTGACCAACTTCTTCATTCGCTCATCATAGTCTGTCCAATCACAGACAATCTAGAGGAGGCAAAAAGAAGTCATTACCCAAGGGCACCTGGGTGGCTCAGTCGGTTGGGCGTCTGCCTTCGGCTCGGGTCGCGATCCTGGGGTCCTGGGATGGAGCCCCATGTTGGGCTCCCTGCTCAGTGGGACCCCTTCTTCTCCTTCTCCCTCTGCCAACACCCCCCTTGTGCTCTCTGGCTCTAGCTCTCTATCAAATAAGTAAACAAAGTCTTGCGGGGGGAGTTACTACCCAGAAAACCCTATCCCAAGATTTAACATTTTATGTGTCTTTGGCCTAATGTAACGTCAGATAACCCTTTAAAAAACACGGTCTCCAGCCAGGCTTGGATTAATGTGGCACAAAACAATTAAAAAACGATTGCAACACTGAAAGCCAATTACTGGCCCGTTATTCTTTACCTGCAGGCAATGAGCCAAGTTACAATAAGCATCAGGAAAATCAGGCTTCAGTTTCAGAGCAGTGCGGTAAGAAGCTATTGCTTCTGGAATATTCCCTGAATCCTGGAAGTAAGTAAAGCGGGATGGTTAAAAGTTTTCCTACAATGAAACATTAGGGGCTTAGATGCACATATTATAATAAACAGTAGTAGTAGCACCTTATGAATGGAAGCCAAATTGCTGTGGGCATCTGCAAATGCAGGGTTAATCTGAATGGCACGAGTGTAACACTGCAAGGCTCCCTGAACATCCTGCATCTCCTTCAGAGTGTTTCCCATGTTCGAGTAGGCATCGGCAAAGGTAGGACTAATTCTAAAAGAGAAAACAAAGATTTTCTTCATCTAGTACAAAAACCTTTACCTCCCTGTAATGTTAGTCTGTTGTTATTCAAAGCCATCTTAACACAAGCCAAATGTGACACAGGCCAAACATTTAAAAATGTAAAGGAAAAAAAATTAGACAGTGAGGATCTTACCGAATAGCCTCCTTATAATGCATCAGAGCTTCCTGAAGTTTTCCCTGCTGCTGCAGTACACTTGCTAAATTTGAATGAGCAGCAGCAAACTCTGGGAAGACCTACAGAGTCAAGATGACATCCGAGGTTTAAAAAAAAACTTCTAAACCAGCAGTAATAACTTACCACGGTAAGAACTTTGCTCAAGTATCTTTATATCCCTACATTGCTGTCTACCTTCTCCAAGTCTCCTCATTCTTCAAGTCGAGCGGCTCAAATTCTACCTCTTCATTTTATACCTCTCCTTGTTTCAAAACATGAGGAGGTAAGACCTCTCCTCATCCTAGCTTATGCCGATTACTCCAGCATCTCTCTCTTCTGCAATCTCTCTGTTGCTTAAACTTCTACCACACCCACCAACCACCATTACAGCCATCAGGCACTAAAATTATATACTTATGGGTAACCTCTCTTGAACTGTAACTCACTATTTAACTTTTCCGTGCAGATCTTATCTACCCATAAAATAATGAACTCAACATAGAGACTTTCTTGAATGCCACACAAGACTTCTCTCATACCTTAGATAATTACCGGTTCAATGAATGATTCAACCACTACTTTTACAAAACAGGTGGGTGACATGGCAAACTTTAACTGCCTTTCCTCTGTTATCACATTGAAAAAATATCCAGCCACACCACCCTGAACATACTTCCAATGCTTTACGATATAAGCGAACGGCCTCTTCAATGTTTCCCTGTTCTCGTTTGATATTGGCTAGGTTATTCAGAGAGTCTGCATGGGTGGGACACAGCCGGAGAGCTGTATTATAACAATCTTCTGCTTCGGCAACCTAGAAAACAAAACAAATTATTCAACACCTATACGGAGGAATCACAGAGCCACCACGGATGTTATTCTAACAACCGCTTAGTTAAGCCTAATGGCTGCTAATGTTCTAGAAAATAAGTTATTTTTGCTATTCTCTCAACCGAAATTCAAAATTAAAACATTTACCACTTCAATACTTAATAACAATAGGTACAAAAACAACTTTTTAAATCCTACCAGGTAACAAGAAATAGACTGAATAAACATCCTTACACTGCCCTTCTCTTTGAGTGCATTGGCTAGGTTGCAGTAAGCATCAGGGAAATGTGGTTGCAGTTCAATAGCTCGCCTGTAGGTGTCTATTGCCAGATCTATCAGGCCTTGCTCATAGTATACACAAGCCAGGTTGCCGTGCACCACTGCATGATTTGGACTCAAGCTTAGGGCACGAAGGTAAGCTGCCACAGCTCTGTAAATAAAAAACACACACACACACAATGCAACTAACTTTTAGTGGATGCTTTGTTACAATTCATTCAAGCTATACTATACCAAAGTATATCAATTATAATTAACTCATGCTATGCTAAACCTTACATCGAAATTCCATCTTAATAAAATATGTATTTTTACACTGAAAATTTTTCTATTTCCACGTAAGAAATCAGCTTTCCCCTAACAAAATAAAACAAAAGGTCAAAAGTCAGGATTTACTTAGTTTTCTGAATCAGATCAAAGGAATAATTTAGTCTTAAAAGATAACCATTTCAACAGCTTTACAATAAAAGAAATTTCAATTAAATTCCCAGTGAGAAGGCTAATGGCTTGGAGGAAAGCCAACAATGAAAAGTCAGGCAACAATGCCTCTAAATAAAACGTAACACAGCGGACATGACGAGGGAAAAGCAACATACTAGAAAAGGAAAATATATTTCAATGGACCACTGTCATAATTTTAGTCCAAAGTCTCAAGTGCCAATACAACAAACATTCAAGAAAATGTATTGAATAGAACATTCTCTCACCTGTCAAATATCCGTGCCTCTTTCAAGACATTTCCTAAATTGATATAAGCATCCAGAAAATTGGGGTCAAGGGTGACAGCCTAAAAATTACAAGACAGCTACTTAGAGCCAAGTTAGGATATCAGATTCATTTGCCAATTACAATTTTTTATTCTGAGATAATTTTAGGCCTCCAATTACATATTCTAGTATAGTTAAATCTTACTTCTTTCATTGGAAAAAAAAAACCCAGATAGGGGTGCCTGGCTGGCTCAGTTGGAGGAGCGTGCAACTCCATCTCGGGGTTGTGGGTTTGAGCTCCACACGGGGTGTAGATATTACTAAACAAATAAACTTTCAAAAAATCCGTTATTTTAGTACCCACTCATTATTCACAAACCTCAATGTTATCAAAATAACTTGTGTAATGTGAGAGCAAAATGTGTCCTGAAGGGAAAAACTTTAAAACTGGGTTTGCTCCAACTTTACTGAGCTAAATACTTATAATGGTTGGCCCTATTTATTCAAGATTAATAAGCCTAACTCTTCCAGAGGTGCCTGGCTGGCTCAGTCTGTGGAACATGTGACTTTTGATCTCAGGACCGTGGGTTTGAGCCCTATGTTGGGTGTAGAGATTACTTAAAAATAAAACCTTAAAGGGGCGCCTGGGTGGCTTAGTCAGTTAAGTGTCCAACTCTTGATTTCAGCTTAGATCATGATCTCAGGGTTGTGAGATCGAGCCCCATGTCGGGCTCTGTGCTGGGCTTGGAGCCTGCTTAGATTCTCTCCCTCTCCGTCTGCCTCTCCCCACCCCACTTCAAAAAAAATTAAATAAAAAATAAATAAAATCTTAAAAAAAAGAAAAAGCCTAACTCTTCTAAAAGATAATGGCAGGAAGAAGCAGTAGGCTCTAATTGAAAAAGGAAATACATATCTCATAAATAAGAACTACATACTCAGTAAGACTTTGGTAAGATATGCAATTAGAGCTATACACTCAGTAAGATACATTACTTCAAGGAGACACTAACCATTAAATGGTTTCATCCAAATAAATCTGAAGTTGTCTTAAAATATGGCCAGATATACCCAGAGCAGGGATTCTCAACCCTGGCCATAACATTAAGAATTCACCTCCTAAAGCGTGCCTGGGCTCTCTCACGTACCAGTTAAATTAGACCCTCTGAAGATGAGACCAGGAATTCCTATCTTTTATAAGCTCCTCACGTGCAATCAAGGTAGAGAACCACCGAGCAAGAGGTAGGTACTCCTATAGTGTAATAAATGCAAACTTTTAACTGAAATACTGAAAAGGTAAAGGTAATGAGTAATTGTGAACATATTAAAGAGTCATAAAAAACACTTCCTCCTCACTTTTCTTTACTTCTATCACAAAGTACATAGTGTCTGCTTGTGTCTTTTTTGCCACTGATAAACACCTAAATCCATTAATGGTGATACCCCGATTCTATCGTTCCTTTTTCATCTCCTAGCTGGAACACTGATATGAACAGAGGTCCAGTTCATACAGGAGAAGGAAGACAAATGCTTTATTCTTCCCACTTTAACCAGTTTTCAAAATGAATTGCTCCTTATCTTCCAAAGGTAACAAATGAATTTCTTCTTAGTATATTTATAAACTCATGGATTTAAACACATTTGACAAGTTTCAATATATCTCAGTTAACACTCCTGCTGATGTTCAAGTCCCATCTTTAGCCAGCATGAGCCTCTTCCAGTTGCCTTTTGAGTCCTTTTGACATAATTAAAGTAATATATCAAAGCTTCCTTGCTTTCTGGTATGATAGGGCACTCCAGATTAATTTTGTACATTTCCTACCCCAATCTGGAATCAGCCTCTTGACCAAGAAACCCTGCTTCTTTACTTTAAAGTTGCCCATCTTAAAAAAGGATTTTTAATTTCTGAAGTACATTTTCAATGCAAAACTGGAAACCGCCCAGGGGGTGGGGGTGGTGGGGCACCTGGCTGGCTAAGTCGATGGAGCCACGTGTGACTCTTGATCTTGGGGTCATGAGTGAGCTCAAGCCCTGCCGTTAGGTGTAGATTACTTTAAAAAATAAAATCTTTAGAAACAAACAAAACTGGAAACTGCCCTATCATATACCATCCAGCAAATGCTGTAATACTGTCAGAGAAACAAAGATTAAATGACTGATGAAGTAAAGGCCCATTATTTGGTTCTAAGTAAAAACACCCTGCACACATAAAGCACTTCACAAGTACCAATTATTAATTTAATGACTAACCTTCTCAAAGTGATGAATTGCAAGCCAAATCTCTCCTTGTGCATTGAAAACACAGCCAAGATTACTCCAAGCTACTGCAAAGTTCGGTTGCGTCTCAATTGCTTTCAAATAACATGCCTTAGGAGGGGTTAATGAAAGAAGATGGGAGGGGAAGGAGGTAAAGGGAAAAGGGAAAATTTGTAAAGGGGAAAAAAAAAAGATTGGGGGGGGGAAGAAGGTGATATCATTATTTCTTCTCTGACCAGCCAAAAGTGACCCTGCAGCATAGGCTCGCTTGCGCCAAAACTAATGCGCTGCCACAGCTGGCTGCTCCTGCGCCTGCGCCACCAGAACCCAAGTGCAAACCACCATGTTCAGTTCTGCCAATCAATAACCAACCCTTTAAACTGGGACTTATCTGGGAAAGTCAGCTGCCCTAGACACTGCGCTGGACTTCTCTTATCCGAACACCTAAGGGCTTTTGCTGTGTTTTCAAGTCAGATCTAGAGGGTGCCACTCAAAGCCAAGTTTTCCCACCCCACCACGCCCTCACCAGTTTCCCAAAGCATGTTCCTACAAAATGTTAATAGAGAGCGCTGGGAAAAAAAGGATTTCATGATCAAATAAATTAGGAAACCAGAAAACATGTTTCTTTGTTACAGAACTTCCCTAAGCCTTTATCAGTTTATACGGGACTCCCTCAACTTAGTTGACCACGGAACTCTTTTTTTCACCGGACATTTCGGCAGAATACTATGAAACACATTTTGGGAAATGCTGCTCTAAACAACAGTGTTCCTCACTAACATCTAAACTATGCTACTGAGGAGAAGAATGTTTTTCTACCACGTCAGGTATGAGAAAGCCAGGCTATCCACCCTCGCAATGCCCCTGACTCCCAAGGGGGGACCGAAGCTGAAACCTCGTATGACAGGATTGCACCTAGGTTGAGGTCCCTGTAATGCGAGCGCAAACATCGCTTGCGCAACCTAACAGCATCGCACTGCGCAATCGCTGCGAACTGCTGCGCTACATAGAACACCCCTAGACGCAGCAAACGGCCAACCAGATCCATTAATCTACTAGACAGGCCCATAGAGAATATTTGTTTAATGAGATTAGTTGGACTCTAGGTATGTTAAAACCCAATTTTATCCAAAAAGGCTACACAATAGGACTGAGGGAGCCAGTCAATCAGATTACTCATCTAGTCAACCGTTCACAGGGGCTCATTTGCACGCATTGCGCATTAACGCTGCGCAGCCTTTGCGCTACTGCAGGGTCACAGCGCATCATCAGAAGAGCAGAATGCTGCAATCCAAACAAAGAAGAAAAAAGGAAAAAAATGAACAACAAGAAGAGTTAGAAGCTTTTACTAGTAAATTATCTCTAATAATTTTAATATCAATTAACTTTTACTTATCTTTGACAGAATTGTGGCTATAGTATAAAACATTCTCTTACATAACTTGCTTGTAAATAAAATTATTTTAAGCTGTTTCTGAAGCCACAAGACAGAAGATTCAGGCATGGAGGCAAATTGTTTTGCTGTGGCAGTTACAAACCCGTTACCATATTTCTCATCATGTGACTTTTCGGTGCGTTCCTTGCTGGAAGAGGAGGAGGTGTGTGTCTGCCCTAGATCCAGGCCTCGAGCTCCCTTCAGCGAGGCACCTTACGCATGGAATAGGAGGTTTCACCCACCTGAAACCTTCTAAATACAATATCAATGGTGAAAAACCAAAAACAAGAGAGAAAATAAAAACAAGATCATTAGTAAAAGTTCAACAAAGCAATTGAAATTCTTTGGATGTCTATTACATATGGGAATGAGGACAGTCTCAAGTCTGTAACATGGGAAACATGCAGAAGGGAGAGGGTTAATCAGGGCTATTGCATACAGCAGGGATTTTTGCTGGAAGAAAGGCTCTTCGTTTTCTACAAAGACAACTTAATTTTGCTTCCATCTACTAGGAATATGCTGGCTTGAATTTTCAAATGCACTGATTACAAAAGAAATACATTGCATTTCACTCAAGAGTATGTTCTTGTTCACTAAGTTCTCACAAAAAACAGAATAAACATTTTTCAAACTAGGTGTCTCCAGAGCTCTGAAATAAAGAAGTCAGCAACCTAAGGCAGGCGCAATGTCTCAGCCTAAACCGATCTCTAAAGCTGCAGTGAAGTGCAATTCATGTTAGCTGTCCGCTTGGTGGGGTGACAATTAATAGGAGCTTATCAAATATTTGTTCTATAAATTACCAATTAGATTTATCAGCTAAGATTGAAATCCATTACAATTCATTAGCTGGAAACCTACATAAAGGTTAATCCAAAGTGTCAGCAGAATTTATGAGCTATGCACTTAAAACTAGTGCCTTTTAACATTAGATGGTGCTGAAAAGCCTTCTCCCTCCCTGGATGAAGCAGTCAAACAGACAGCTACGCTGCGCATACACTCCACGCATTAGCATGCGCGTGGGGCTCAGAGCAACAGGTGGGAGTTTCAGAAGCATTCTGGTTTCTCCCCACTCCTCACCCCTGCAGCGCGGTTGCGTAAGGTGGCTTGTAACAAGACAATTTCATTTGTAAATTTAATTTACAATTATACCAAAAGCTTTAATAACCCAACCTGGTGTTCAAATTCATTATTTGGAAACACAGAATGCTAAAAGCCACCTTTCCACTTTGGCAAGTTTTCTTTCGATCAGTCCATTTCCCAAACAAACCAGCTTTGTCCTTTTTTTTTTTTTTTTTTAAAGGAGGTAGGGCGGGGAGGAATAAAAGAAGAAAGTAAGGAAGAAAAGAAGGTAGACAACTAGGGTTGGAAAAGAGGAAAAAGGAACTTAGGGGAGGAAGTGGGGACAAGGGGCAGGATGTTCCAATTATTAATTTGCAATCATTTTAACAGCCTTTCTTCCACTGTAAAAAGGGTAAGGAAGATGAAGGGAGGAAGGTTAAATAAGAATTTTAAATGCCAGTATTACAGGGTAACATTTGGATGAAATTCTTCTCCACTTACAAGCCACAAAGGACTTAGAAGAGCAGCATTTTCAATGGCACCTGCATCATATAGGAGTCTTGAGCCAAATCACAGGCGCTCTGCTTGTCACCAGCAGGCAAGCCTCAGATTTGAAGGAATGTTACTTATTCCCACATAAGATCATGACGGAGCCCCTTGTTATAAAGATGATCTAGCTCAGCAGAAAGGCTCCAAAATGTTCAGGTTCTTGCTTTACCCCCAGATTTAGAACAGATATGCCAAAGCCTGGCCCTGCTCTAGTCTGAGGTGATTCATGCCGTCAGTTTTCCTCAGTTTCATAGGACTGTTTTTTGGAGATAGCTCAATGAAGAGTTGAAGACTTGGCAAAAAGTACAAGTTTTCATAACACTGATGTTTAAATGTGTTCTATCAAACACCTACCTTGGCTTCTTCCAAGCGACCCAGGGCTTTGAGCAGGTTCCCCAGGTCACTGCGAACACAGTACAAATCCTAGAAACCGAGAGATACTCCTTAATTACACTGTCAACCAAAAATACCTTGAAATTACTTTTAGGCATCTAGCTCGCTGTCCTTTTACTCTGCCAACTAAAGATACTGCCTGATAAATTAAAGTACAGAATCACAAGTCCACATCCTCAATTCCAAATTCCAGAAAGTTCCAAAAATTTATCTGATGATTAAAGCTGACCAGAACTAGAACGAAGCTATTTACAGAATTTACTGATCCCACTTAGTGTGAATACTCATCCTGCTGCTGCAGAAACATTTGTTTTACTAGAAGGTGCTGCTCCAGACTCACCTCAGAGTTTTATACATGGTATTACCATCTTTCTAAAATCCTAAAAATTCTGAATTTTGAAATGCATTTGATCCCACCAGTTCAAAACACTATGGGCCTTGAACTAGAAGATATTATGCTAAGCAAAATAAATCAATCAGAGAAAGACAATTATCCTATGATCTGACTCATATGTGGAATTTAAGAAACAAAATAGAGGATCATAGGGGAAGAGAGGGAAAAATAAAGCAAGACGAAATCAGAGCGGGACACAAACCATAAGAGACTCTTAAACATAGGAAACTGAGGGTTGCTGGAAGGGAAGGGGTGGGGGGATGGAGTAACTGGGTGATGGATATTAAGGAGGGCACGTGATGTGATGAGCACTGGGTATTATGTAAGACTGATGAATCACTGAACTCCATCTCTGAATCTACTAATACATTATATGTTAATTAATTGAATTTAAATTTTTAAAAATGGGGGAAAAAAGACTATAGGCCTTACTATAGCTTCTCCTCTCCCTAAATGTCAGTTGCCTTAAAAAAAAAAGCACCAAATATTTGTTCAACTATTTTGTTCAAAGGTTATGATGAATCACTCCAGTATCAAGAGCCAAAAATTTCCCATAGTGAAAAAAAGTATTTAGCTGTGACTGGCTACCAGCAAACCTACCCTTAGGCTGTCAGGCATGTTTAGAAACCTTGACTTCATTTCAGTATTAGACAGAAGGATTACCATCCAACCAAAGCTTCAATCCGGGCACCTGCCACTAGATTACTCATTAGTATTAAGTGCCATTAGAACTGAGTGGGTGAATAATGAAAAGCAGTTGACTCTGCTTTTTATTAGCAGCTCAATTGTGCTGTTAGTCATCTGACTCACCAGTCCGTTCATCAGTATGAAAGACTCGTCAGAACAGTGAGCTTAAAATTTTTATTTGTCCTTGTTTGCCTTTGTCATTCAAATCTATCAGTCAACAAGCATAGACAATGGCAACAGCGAGTAAGCTTATCATTCCAAAATGTTCCACGGGGAAAAGAGCCTTATTAAGTCCCAGTAAGGGAAATTTTGCCAATTGTGCCAAAGTATCATCATATATATTATTCTATGCACAGCTGTATTATGGTTTCCAGAATCAGGTGGTTAATTTTACTGATAAACAGCTTTTGTGATTATACAGTATCATCCATCAGGTGAACCAAAAGTCAGCCACCAAAGAACACCCTGATTTATGATTGACCATACTGGGTCAGTTCCATGATCTACCTATCTGTCCTGTCCATCGAGCAATGACTGGTGTTTTGGGAGAGAATGACGGGTCTCCCATGGCCTCAAGTACAAAAGGCTAATACTAATCCTCAAAAAAAGAAAAAAAAAACATAGGTATCATTAATCTTATTACAGATTTATCCTCCTCTAATGAATCTAAGCATTTTTAACCCTATTTATACTCAGAAGTAATGATTCTATAATCCTGCTACCTTCTTTGTATAATTTTTCTTCCTAAACTTTAAGGGTTACCCTTTGGATTGTTCACTTAATGGTTGGCCAAAACCGATCTGTTCATACAAGCTCTTCTATAACTGATTATTGCAGTTATTTATCTTCGGACTTTTATCAATTCCTATGCCTTTTCTGAGCCATAGTAATCAAAATCTTTGCAAAAATTCTCCAACAGTGACCCTAATGGACTATATTATTTTAGCCAACTGTTGCATACTTTTACCCTCTAATTTCTGTAACTCTTGGATGGATGCCATCCAAGTGCTGACAGTGCCTACCTATATTTAGTAATATCATCTTGATCCATTACAGCATACTAAATCAAGTTAACACAATGCCCACAGTTAAAAACAGATTATCTTCAAGATCACTAGAAGATAATCAACAAGACAGTTTTAGAAAAAGGTAAAACATTTCATATTAAGTATAATACTGAAATCCAATTCTCCCATTTGGGAACCTAAACATTTATGCACGAACAGCAGATTTCTAGGAAATTCAAGGATACCACTATTCTCCCAAAAGTTCAAAACCTAAGACTGCTTCAAAATGAGTAAGAATTTCCTATATAACCACCCCTCCTAAAATAGCATTTATTTCCTGCCTTTCTTCCTAGAGCCCCCACCCCTACCCACATCTATATACACACATACACACGAAGTAAAATCAGGTTGATAAAAACCTACAGTAGTTCTCAAATGCCTCTCAATTTAAATTTAAACTCCTCAGCCTCTATTCTTTCTAAATCTTCAAATTGACTCTCCTCTACTACACTCACTTCTTGTTACTACTTGACTCTCCACTTCAGCCAAGGAAGTCTACTTACTATTTACCTTCCTACAGAATGCTTAGGTTATAAGCACCCACTCAAGAAAATCTTCTGATTAATACTCTCTAACAATAATCATCCAAGGAACTTAACGCCCTTTTTCTCTTTACAGGTCGGGTCCTATCTCATATTATAATCCTCAACTTTTTCTCCCCAGCACATCACCCCAATTCCTGATAAAGCACTGCACACACAATAAGCAAATATTTAAATGTGATATTTGCACAGCAAACATAATAAAAAGCATAGAGAAATAGAAATACATGGTTTTCTACAGCTTAGCTCACAACAGTTAACAAATAACGTGACAGGAGCATGTGATGGTCAGGATGCCAGTAGCTCTCAGCATTATGCATCCACAATCAAAGCCAAAGCAACGTTTCAATAACCAACAGAGCTCCTTAGAGCAACTCGGAGTTATGGCCATTTTACAAAGGACAATTTTATACGTAATTCATAAAAGGGACTGCTGGGCATGAGGCAACTCTAATGACCCATCATGTAGATTACCAGCTGCAATAGCACCTTCAAATACAATGGACTAAAATTTCAGTGAAATTATTACATCACCCAACATTACAGAAGACAGTTCAGAACATAAAAATAGGAAACAGCTTTAGGTCTTAAAATTTCTATAATCAAGTCACAGAATAACTTCTAACATTAACTGGAAAGGATAAACACTGCTGAAACCAGACTACCAAGAACACTACCATAATATTTTAACTTTTCACTGCTGCAAAACCAAAATAACCTGATTTTAACTATTTTTCATAGGATGCCAACTACATCTATGATTCAGGACAATGCACTGCTAACAAGAGCACAACTTAGGAACAGACTCAAGACTGTCAGTATTGAACTGACAAAGGCATCTGGCAGTAAGCTGAAATCCAGTTAAGACTACATATCCTGAAATAAAAGATTATTGGTACAGTATAAAATTTAAGGTGAAATCAAAGCAGTCTGCACAATCCTTTTTTCACTCTTACTGGTGAAGGCACAGAAATAAAGCAGCACCTTCCACTCGTAGAAACAGAACCAGACAGGAACGCACAGCGGTACAATGCCTCTAAGGGGGTAGTCCCACGATGTATTTTAGGGCTGTTTTTACTTCTTTGGTAGGGTACAATGACAAGCTTTCTATTAACAGGTTAGATATTGAAAAACATGGTTTTGTCTCCCATTTTTGTTTTCCCTTCTTTTTTTTTTTTAAGATTTTATTTATTTAACAGAGAGAGAGACAGCCAGCGAGAGAGGGAACACAAGCAGGGGGAGTGGGAGAGAAGAAGCAGGCTCACAGCAGAGGAGCCTGACGTGGGGCTCGATCCCATAACGCCGGGATCACACCCTGAGCGGAAGGCAGACGCTTAACCGCTGTGCCACCCAGGCGCCCCCTCCTTTAGTTTTTCTACTCCTACAGTTTGGTATAAGGTCAGCAGCAATGACTGCCCAGCTACACATGTAAACAATTGAAAACCTGAGCCAAGGGGATCAGAGTTCAAGATGGAGCCATAGCTATATAAAAGGGTACAAGTGAGTTTATACTGAATCAACAAGACAAGGGTGGAACCAACCCTTAATTAATAAAGGGTAAGAACTTACTGTGACAACCAAGTGCACAAGTGAACTCTGAACCCTGGCTCTTAAGAACAGGGTCCAAGCCCCAGTGGCAGTACATACAGGGTTCCCCCCATAATTTTTTGTGGTAAGTAGCTAGATAATACTGCAATAAAAATCACAAAAAGCCACTCAAATCTACATATTATGTATCCTTTCAGAGATACTCAATGCATATAAGAAATTAGTTTCACTGGCTACCTCCAAGAAGAGTAGCTGGGAGACCTTCCACTGTATCCATGCAAAAAGCAATGAACAACAAAAAAAAATAATACTCTTAAAATTAACTGGAAAAATAATCATTAACAGATGTCATGATAAAAAGTGATTTCAAATCTTTTGCACAAACTACTAAATTAAGCTGCAGTTTCCGAACCTGTAAAATAGGGATTAAGGGACAATATATGATAATGGTTTTCAAACTGTACTCAAAGGCTGCCTTGAGGAATGGGTGTCCTCTGGGCACTTAATCCCTTCTTTAATCTTTTATTTCTTCTCTCTTCTTTCTCTCTACTTTCAAGATATTCAAGCTCAAAAGAAAGAACAAAGAAAAAAACAAAGAAACAAAGAAAAACAAACAAAAAAAAGAGACCAAAAAAAAACCAGACTCTTAAATACAAAGAACAAAGTGGTAGTTGCTGGGGGGGGGGAGGCGGGGAATAGGTGAAAGGGATTAAGATATACTTATTGTGACGAGCATTGAGTAATGTATAGAACTGCTGAGTCACTATATTGTACACCTGAAACTAAAAACACTAAGTTAATTATATTTGAATTTTTAAAGTTACCAAGAAGAAAAAAAATGATATTCAGGCTCAGGTCTCCATTACTAGCTGTGTGATCCCAAGAAAGTTACATGACCCCTGACTTTTTTTAATTGGTAAAACTGGCAATAGTATCATCAACTTCAAAGGGTCATTGTAAGCATGAAGTAAGACCAACATCTGAAACAACTGGCACAGTATCTGAGCACATAGCAGATTTTCAATAAATGGGAGCTAACATAATTACTTATTAACCACTTCCAGACCTGTTGCAAAACTAAATGTTGACCACTTAGCGTGGTTATGTACTCTTCGTTGTTTCTGGAGACCTACACTCCTTCTATCATTACCTCTTAAGTTTATATCTATCTTCTTTCCCTAACTACATGAAAAGCTCTGAGGGCCAGTCTTACTTTTTTTTTTTTTATGAATCTTTCAGAGACCCTAACACAATATGAACTTAATGTTTGCCAGCTGGGCCTCACTTGTTCGCCAGAAAACACTCGCAATTTAGACGAAAAAAATGTAAAAACCAATCAAAAACCTGGTTTGGATACTCAACTCTACCACTTTTAATTATGTTGAATGAAAAGAAAAAAGAATAAGCTACTGAGGAACAAATTTCGCAGCCTAGTTTTCATGTCACTGATCCACATAGTGGCATCTTGTTATAACTATTTCCTATTACAGATTAAGGCCTTTTATCCACTACTCCTTGAAAATCAATTAACTGTTACAAATACCTCTCAGAATATGTCCAAATTTAATCAAAACAACCCAAAGAAACAATGTCATATCTTCTGCACTTTTACAGGCACTATAAAAATAGATGTAGAACTTCTTGCAATAAGGGTACTTCTTATGCTTTTTAATGTAACTTGCTAGATAAAACGAATTTTTTAAAACATAATGCAGACCCGGTCCAAGCAACTTCACCATTTTAAGTCAACAAACGTTTCTAAACTCTTAGCTTTATTTCATGCAAAAACCTATTTAATGTCTGAAGTAGCAGGCTGTTTCTTTCTGGGCTTTTGTAAAGGAAAATAACAACCATTAAAATGTTACTCACAGGATTGTACTGAAGAGCAGAGACGTAAGCTTGTACTGCCCCTTCCATGTCACCTGCTGCTACCAATGCGGCTGCCAGGTTAATATAACCATCGATGAAATCTGGTTTGAGACGCAATGCATGCCGGTAATGCTCAATTGCTTCCTGCAACTGCCCTCTTTCCTTGTACACATTCCCCAAGTTCGAATAGGCTTCTGCCAGAAGGGGGTTCTGTTTAATTGCCAGAGTGCTAAAGTGAGCAGATCTGGAAGAAGCGGAAAGTATTGATACATGGGTATGCATGATACAGATAGAAGGAACGGCCCATACGCAACTCAGTTTCTGAAGCTCCTGTGCTATTATTGCTTATTGTGTAACAATATGTTATCTTTTAACTACTATACATGGTAGGAAAATTTTTGGAAATCAAAGTTTCCCAAAAGTAGAGGTATCCCAGATTTCAAATTGGAATCCTTTTTGAAGTCTTCTTACCAAACTGCCACACTGTAAGACATGAACACTAAGAACATGAATGAAAATGCTACATGCAGGACCCTCACTTTCCATTTGTTGACATGTCATGACACTCATCTTTAAATGTCTAAATAAGCCAGAATGCAATTTATTAAAAGATAAGAACACAGATTCTTCCCTTTTAATTCAACTGATTAGCTAAAAGTAGCGTAACGATTTGTGCATTTGCAACTTGAACCACATATGCACCTCCTACCACAGCAATATACACCATCATTTCTGAGCATTTCCATCCCTCAAATTGACACATCTTACAAAGGTGAGACAGGATGCTCAGATGGAATAAATTATTCTTAGTATACCTGAACAAAGTTAAGAAGGCAGATGTAGGCGGAAAAACCTAGAAAAGGTCCTTCCTTAGTCATACTGATAATATAAACACCACCACAAAAGAAAGGAGAAAAACTGGCAGCTGGGCATGTCCCAAGTGGGCAAAAGAGCAGATGTGCGTTGGTGGCTTAGTTGAAACACAGTACTGGAAAAATTTTAAGTTCAAATATTTAAGTATCATTTTTTTTTATGCTCAGCACCCAGAGGCAGCAATCAGCAGCAGGTACCCCCACAACTCCTACCTGTCCAGCCTTCGACACTGGAAGTGTATAGATGAAAGTAATAAAAGCACACCAGTATTGTCTGGCTCTTGTCTCCAGAGCTGCATGCAGTGTCTCTCAGCTGCCTCAAAATCTCCTGCCTGATATTCTCGATGTGCCAACTCAGCTAACCCTTGGAAGGAAAGCATACGTTTCGTTGGTTCTGGAGAATCATCAAAACATTTGAGGGAAGGAGGGGGGGAAAACAAAAAGTTAGAAATGCAAACAAAAAAATGTAAAAATATGGTATATTAAACTCAAAGATGAAAACGCTTGAAACTATGTAAAGCACTAGAGTGTTCTGCATGGTTATTTATACCTCCAAGTTAACATCAGGTGCAGAATTGGCATTTTTATAATTCACCATTAACTTTTCTTTCCCAGACTAGATACATTTACTTCCAAATAAGATCACATTTTATGAAAAAAATACTTTGTACTTTTAAATCATAAATGAGAGGTAGCATTTAAAGCGTCACCAAACATTATTCCCTATACCTTAGTTAACATACAGAAACAAAATATACAACGTGATTTGCAAGGTCACAAAGATTTAATGTCAGAATAACCTACTGGAAACGTAATACACTGTCTCATGTTTCAGGTTGGATTTGTGGGGGGTGGAATGCTGGTAACAATCTCTTCATCTGAGTGGGAGCACCAGATGTGTTTTTGACTCTTGATGTATTTGTAGATTTCTCAACTTAGTTTTTTATTAAGGGATACACTAGAAACCAGCATAGGAGGGGGGGAAACCCTAAAAGTCAAGGTGCTATTTTTAAAACAGCTGATAAACAAGATGTATTAGTCTCTCAGGAGCCAAAATATTTAAAGGGGTCATCAACCGTTTTAAGTAAAGACCCAAGATTATATTGCTCCTCTATTATCCCAAATTCACAATGGAGACCAAATTAGCTAAATCCCACCCACCACGCGGGTTTAAGACTAGCATTTTCCAAGAGCTCTGACACCGACTAAAGGATTAAGATATTGCAAACAACCCTATATAAGCAGTTACCTACAACTGCAATGATTTTTAGGAAGAATGGGGAAATGCTCAAATATAAGACCATTCGATAAAGTGGGACAGAATGAATAACCAATGAAAGCACTTGGATCTGCGTTAAGTGACTTAATTCTGATACATAAAGATAATGGGTATAGCTAAAGCCCAGAGATGGGAAGAAAAACCACCATAGACTGCCTAAGCCTCAACTGTAAACACTTACTTACACAATAATTATATTACTAGGAATTTGATCATAGCACTTTCATTAGGAGACTGGAATGGGAAAACATGCACAAATTACTTAAATTCTACCAAGGTCACAGTGACAAGCTCAAATTTGAGCCTTGCTCCCCAACCCTGAGAGCTGGTAAGTGATCTGAATACTCAGGAAAGCAAAGTAAATTTCCTGACAGAATGTAAAGCTGACTACTACACAAGAGCAGAGACTTGCCTCCAAATCTGGGTGAGGTGGTATCTCAAGCAAAACTACTAAATTAATTACATTTTAGACAAGTCTCTGAACTTCCCAGCTCCTCATTTTAACACGCTATCAACTTTTCAAAGCCCCTTATGTGCTCATATTAGCACTTGAAATGACAACTTCCTCAAACCAATTAACACACAGAAAAGGGCTAGCTAGCACTGAAGCTTACATCTTTAAGAATCCCTGGAAGGGGAACACTAATTATTAAATCCCACTACCCACAATCTCACGGATTAAGATGCAACAGAAGATTCGCCTATTACTTCCTGCGCAATGTCCAAAAATAATAAAACCCTTGACACATCTCAACAGAGAAACAACAACAAAATAACCTCGTGGGAAACCTTAGAACCACATCCCAGTTCCCCCCCTTCCGCCCCAAATAGCCTCAATATGGAAAGGCAGCTGAAGGACACTCCTATAATTTGGTTCTCTTATTTTTAGTACCGAATGCTCTCGAACTGAATTGTCTAAAAGGGCAACCGCCTTGCACTTGTGCAGCTACACTCCAGTTGCTTTACAAACTCTTCAAGCACGGATGAAAACTTAAAAAAATACACACCCTATGAATAAAGAGATACTAAGCTAAAGAATGGGGATGGAAGACCCAGAGGCGGCGGCGGAGGAATACAGGGAGAAAGTAACACAAAGCAGGAATTCGGCGGGCAGGGTGGTCAACGCCAAAGCACCAGCACCAGGGTGGTTTCTCCCCAAGGATAGGAAGTGGACCGCAGGGCTGGCAACTTCGCGAAGGAAAGGGTGTGGTTCCCCGCGGGAGGGGAGGGAAGACGGGATGGGAAATCCAGGCTGGGGGCAGCCGGTGAATTGGGCAATGGCAAAAGCAACCCCTGGAAATTTCCAATCTAAACCGGGGTCGCTCGACCGAAGCAACACCAAAAAGGCGCTGCCCAGCGGGGTGCTGTTCAGTAGCCCCTATTCTCGAGGTTACTTACAGCACACCAAGGAGCTTTTGCTCGTCCTCGGGTGATGCAAAGTGAGGACATGATTACATCGGAATGGCACCCCCGCCCTAGGCTGACAGAGAAGAACCAAATCTGGCTAAAGGGGAAAGGGCTGGAGGGAGGTCGGGAGGGGGGACAGGAGGGGGCGATGGGCTGAATTCAGCGGGCTTAAACGGCTGCGAAGGAGAGTGAAAGGGCAGGGATTCCAATGCAGTCCATTCCGAGACATTCTAAGAGCGCACGTGTGGTAGAGGCGTCCCGAGAGAGTAGGAAGCCAGAAAATTGATGGGATTAAAAAAGCAAAAATGGAAGCAGAAAGCAAGCAAGAAAAGAGGAAATGTTCGAGGAGCGGACGACAGCGGAAAACCCGAGCAGATGCCGGCAGACGACGAAAAGCTCAGCAATGCCACTGATGTAATGGGGATGGCTAGGGGGAAGGAAGGGAGTGATGAGAGGTAGAGGACGGCGCGAGACCCCGACGGGGCGTCTGCCAAGGTGGAACGGACACCGGTACCTGTGCTGTCGGCCACGTTGCCCACGGAAGACGCCATCTGGAGCTTCTTGAGGGAGAACGAGAGGAGGATAATTGACCCGCTGACGCCACTACTGGCAAGAATGTTTCTAGAGGTAGTAGTAAGAGGGCGGCAGCCGTACCAGTGTTTTGGCAGGCTTAAGCGGCGGCAGCAGTTACAGGCTTCGAACCTTAGGAACTCTGGTTGGCCATTTACCTCTCACGGTCTTGAAATGGCGGCGACGGCTCCTCGGCCGAAACAACACGGGCCGGAACTACTTTCTGTTACAATCAAGTACCGGCGCGGAAGTAGCGCGGTAAGCAACGCTACTGAGAAAATGACTATAATTAAAGTCGCTAGCTCTTCTGTAACCTTCCGCCCAGGGCCCATTGCGACAAACACGACTGTGTCGAGAGCGCATGCGAGCAACCCTGTCAACCCTACTCGCGCTTAGGGCACTGGCTGGGGCAGGAGCGGCCAAGTTTTTCAATAGCGAAGCGGAGGGTTAAAAGGAAACCCGCCTATATGACGGATACGTTTTTGTCGGAGTTGTACGGGTCTATTACCTAGCCGGTAATGGAAATTTTTAGTACCAATGTCAGAGGCGTCTAAAAAATTCCATCAACTTTATTCCTGCAAAAATTGATAGTTAACAAGGTTGATGGATCAATCTGAGCGAGTGAATTTAAATGTTTAGACTTCAAAGACTGAGCTGTTCTTCAAAACGATGGCGGCGAAGGTTATAATTTGAACGAGTCTCGAATCTGATTCTACCCACTGATTTAAGCACTTTTGATGAAAAACACTGATACTCTCACCGGGCCAAATGAACCCGAACATCTCAGATCGTAGCCATATAGTCTGAAATTTCAAAATCGTTTTGGTGTACCTCATAGTTCTGCCCACCGTCTTAGGGCAAATTCTTCTTAACTCAGGGGCATGCCGAGACTTTGCATTCCAAAGGCAACCATAAAAATGTTAAAGATGATTCGTATTCGTCAAAATCCTTGACTCTCTTTTGAGTTGTAACTTCGCTTCCCCCAGATAGCTTTGCAGATCCTAACAATCGATGATTCCATTTAGCTCAAGGCAGTTCAACAATGACAGATGAATTCACTTGCCATCTACCTAAAACCACACGTCCAGATTGAGTCTGAATTGCCTCCACTTCCCTGAACGAATCAACTCCTGGTCGTCCTGTAGTTTCAAGTCCATTGTTCAGATATTTTATAACATTGGTATTAATTTATATCTCCTTGCAGAAAGGATTTAAGGTACCTTGCCACATCAGCAAGAAATTTTTATAAGCCCATGGAGGCAACAAGTTGGATCCCTCAGAGCCTTTTCATTTCAAAGACATCCTTGACCTAAGAAAACAGGTCAGTGAATATCTTCAAAACGTTTCTACTACCTTGTCATTTGAGTACATTAAAACAAAACAAAACAAAAACCCTAAGCCCTCGAGTTGCGCTTCAATTTCTTCAGGACAGTTCAGAAATTGTTGATTACGGATAATGAAAACGGAGAAAAATTTATGTTGATAATTTCTTCCATCACATCCGATGATTAATAGTCACATGCAATGAAAAAGACAAAGTTTACTCCACAGACTCTCTCTGGAAATTGGGTACCAACCTCTTCTCTCAGATTGATTTAAGTGGGAAAACCTTTTCTCCCCCTTCTCATTACAGGTGCCCCATCTGTGGCAAATAAACTCAGCTTTTCAGCTTTTGGAACAGACTTCTCAGATTCCACTGGCAGATGTTTAGGCCTCACTGAGTAGTGGGTACTAGCTAATTAAGTAAAACTCTTTTTGTTGTTCAGTGTCAGGTCATGTTCCTGTCAGGCAGGCTACTGGGCATATCCATACTTGTGGTCTAAGTTTCCATATCCCAAGAGAGAGAAGAGTCAGAGGGTATTATGATACCTATTGCTGCTATGAAAGTCTGGATGGTGAGGCTCACAGTGGTTCAATCAGAAAAAACCCCAGCTGAATTCTCTAGAACCTCCTCCAGGTACCTTCCGGGCATAGCACCTGGAAGGTTTAGTTTGATGGCCTTACTGATTGGACGAGCACACCTTCTTTGGCCAGTCAAGTAACATTTACTACCACAACCTTTTGTGCAAGGCATGGCACAGTGGGGGCACAGAGATCAACAAGAGGAGATCTCTGCCCCCAAGGAACTTGAAGCCCAATTCGACAGAAACAAAAAGCCACTGGCGCATATTATTCAGTGTATTATTTAGGTGATAAAATACATTAAGGTCTATAAATATCTGGGGAGGGAACCATCACTTCAGGCTGGAGGCCTGACCTGGGTATGAAAGAGGGTGCTTTTGTGTATTCTCTTTCACTCTGATTTCTGGTTATTTTTCCCCTCCCTTTCACGTGCAGCGATTCTCAATTCAGAATCATCTCGAAATAAATCAGCCCCGTCTTCCACCCCAATCTCAAACTTTGCCTGCGTGCTAACATCACTAATGGCGTATCAGGTTTTTGTTACCGTGCAGCAAATTGCCACAAATTTCACGGCTTACACCGCCACGTAGCACTCGCGCCGGCTTTGGGCGAGGGAACGGGAGTCGCGCTCTGGCCGCCGCCGCCGCCACCGCCACCCGCCGCGCCGCCGCCGCCGCTGGAAAATGGCTCCAAGGGTTAAATGAAGCTGGAGAAACACACATGGATGTATGTAGCATCGCAGGCTTCTCCAGATGTTCGGGAATAACATTCCAGAGAGAGACTGAGCCCCGGGGGATTAGAGAACGAGTCATCACGAAGAAAAGTAGTCTTAAAACCTTCCAGAAATCTTTGAACCTGAGTCAAAGTAAACGAGACACTGACTTCATGGGAGGACAATAACCATCCCTGGCCAGTGTTTGGAAACCACGATTCCTTATTTGGTAGCGGCTAAGGTAGAGAGATGATCAGCTGTGCTCTCAACAGTGGAGATGAAAAAGGTGGAAAAAATAGATCAAAGAGTCAAAGCTTAATGGGTACATGAAAAAGGCTGCTTTCTGCAGAACAAAAGCAGAAAGGCAAGGGGAGCACACCCTCTGGGAGCTCTGCCAGATGAGGATACCTTTTCCTCTCCTCAGCACGGGTAGTCTGTAAAGATGCGAGAGCTCAAAGACCAATGAGGTCCACTTCCCTTAGCAATCATCACTGCAGTCCTACCCTGTGGCCTCTTGACCCACCAACTCCTAGGAGAGGTGTATAAAATGGAGGAGGCGAGAGTCACAGCTTTGGTTCCTTCTTCCAATCCAAGTCCAGCACGGAATGATGTTTGAAAAGATTTTCACAGTCTTCAGCCTGGCACTGTGTGCCAAGAACAAAATAATTCATAAAGGAGGTCAGAATCCCAGAATGGAGGCTTGCGACGTCCCCTCAATGAACACATGTCTGTAGTTAGTGGACATACACTTCAATACTGCATTTGGTGTTCTGGATCCTTCCAAAGGTGGAAGGATCATCTAGTTATTGTCTGGTTAGTTCTTCTCCCATGGAAGTTTCTGCAGTTCCTTCTCAAGCGGGGAAGGGCGGGGGGACTCTTTCTCTGAAAATGGAAGTCAGGTAGACCAGGGCCCTACAGTCATTGCCCCAGAGATCTTTGTGGATCAGTCTGTGAATGGCTTGTTGACACCATAGGCATCACATTGCAGAGCCCAAGAGCAAGACATGATGATGTCCCCCCCACGCTCACCATTGCTACCTCCGATGCAGAATAATCAAATCCAAAGGAACTTAGGCGGACTCACCGGCACAGATGTCCTTGTGTCTAAAATTCTGTGCTATCGGGGCACCTGGGTGGCTCAGTCGGTTAAGCATCTGCCTTCAGCTCAGGTCATGATCACAGGGTCCTGGGTTCAAGCCCTGTGTCAGGCTCCCTGCTCAGCGGGAAGTCTGCTTCTCCCCCTCCCTCTGCCACTCCCCCCACCCGAGTGTGCACATGTGCTCTCTCTCTCTCAAATAAGTTTCTTAAAATCTTTAAAAAATAAAATAAAATTATGTGCTATCATCTGAATTTTGATCCTGACTCTGCTCCTGGGGTTGCAAGAGTTTATGACTCAGTGAAAAGTAGTGGTCTTATGGTTGTGACAAGCCTTACAGAGTTGCTGAAAAAAACTTGTGAAATAAAGGTGGTACTGGGAACCAGTCACATGCTGGGTGGCAGAAGGGAATCTAGTAAATGTGCCATATGGTTATTTCCTTGTTCTGGATAGTTCTGATGACTGTTACCTTTTAAGCTTGAGCTCTCGCTCCCATGGTGAAAACACTTCACACTAGAATTGAGCACTCAAACGGTAGGTTTCGCTTTGATGAACAACCAGATGTGCATGGACAATTCCTGCTCTAATTAAACATTCAGCCAGGGACTCTGAAAATGGAGCTTTGTGTTATTCAGGGCCTTCGTTGCCTGAATCTGCAATTCACCCGGTCAGACTTACCAGTTGAGGTTCATGATTCATGCAGGTGTGCTCTTTGTACTACCTGTCTCATTTTGCTCTGTTTCTGTATACCAGAAGAGACTTAATTCAAAAACCGCCTTTACCAAACAAAATGAAGGATTAGTGACAGGAGAAGCATTCATGAAAATGAGGAGAACCCTGATCTTGCACTTTGAGTTCAAGAAAAAAATTGCAACACAGTTTACAAATTTTCATTGCTGTTAAAATCTTTTGCTGCTGCAACTCTCAGAGTTTTCTAGGAGAAGAGTAATCAATTTGTTTAGGGGTGGGGAAGTGTCAGCAAGGTGTCCTGCGTTTGCTTTTGGTTCTTTAAAAAGGAAAGTCTTGAGATTTTAGAAGTGTGAATTATCTTCCATCATGGGCAAAAAAAAAAAAAAAAAGCACGATGTGAATTACCAGATTCTCCTTAATCCACGACCCCCCACCATCCTGAGCTCCTATCCGCTGTGATTTTTATGGATTGAGAGCACATTACACATGTATTCAACCCAAAGTAAAGTTGAATGAAAGTTTTAGGATAAAAATTGTTGTCTCCTTAAATGGCCTATTTTCAAAAGGCAGTGTTAAACAGACATACTCATGTGACAAAATGCAGAATTTACATAAACACTGAAAATGATTTTTAATCTCATAGCTTAGAAAGATTTAGAATTGTGCGTTAGCAACACTCTTCTCTATTATTTTTAGGATTGTGCTAATTTTCTGGTTGTGAAAAGTTGAATTTTTCTGTTGCCTTCATTTTCATCTAGTCGTTTGTGTATTTTTTAATAACTTTACATTTTAAAAAATCTTAAAGAAACGTATGCCACCAATTTAGAAATTGTTGCCTTTTCTGTCATTTAACTCTGATACAAATTGACATAACATATAAAGACCCATGGAACTAGAACTATTATTAAAGAAATATTACATGATGTTAGATTCCTATGATGGCAATTTTTTTGTTACTTTACTTTGGCAAACATTTTCTCTTAACTTCTTCAGCTTAGTCAACAATTTCTTAGGGGGAACCTGATTGTACAACTCATTTTCATAAATGGATTGGATTCTCTTACAACATTCCACTTTTCATCAAGTTTTTAATTGATTTACATATAAGGAAAACATTGTTTTGCGGCTGGATTCATATTTTTCATTAATGTGGTCACTGGTAAAAGGTGCTAGATTTGACCCCTGCCCCCACCAAATACTCTAGCTCCAAAAATGTGGAAAATGTGAAGCATTGTAAGAAAAATGCTAAAACCATCTCAGATATACAGAAGTCTTTTTGCCTTACTGTATATAGTGCCATTTTTAAAAAGTTTGTCCGTTTCCTTTTAATTTAGCTAAATCTTGGTTAATTTGGAGTCATTAGTTAATCATTTTACCTCTGACTCAGTAGTCGGGGGGTATCCCTAATATTTTTTAGTTATTTCTAAATGTAGAATGTTTATTCATTGCACGGTGCTATAACATAGTGCTTTGAGATTACCCAGTGCGAACATGTTTCCAGTTACACAGCCTTAAAGGGAAATGTTTCTAAGATGAAAGATGTAATTTAAGATGTTTCTTCCTTTGTCACTTAGTTTTCTCTATCCTCTTGTGAACACAAGGGTAAAACTCTTAAGTTAAACCCGTGACTTTGTCATTCAAACATATCTGTATTCCCACTTTTTTCTCTATTTGTGTTCTTAAAGTCAGAATTGAGATATTACCAAGGAAAGGCATAAAACCATAATATCATGGTACTATGTGTTTCAACTAAAAGGGGAGAAGGTAATTAATTAATTTTGGTGGAACGTTGATTGTACCTTGTTAGGGAGGCTACTCTTTCATCTTCTGATATATTTTCACCTAGTAAGATGGAACATGGGATATTGTAAAAATATAATTTAAAGTTTCACTACAAACTATTTGGATTAAGAATCATTATGAAGTTGTAAAATTGTTGTCCAATTCACGTAAGACATTTTAAATGACTTTTTTGCGAAGCTACTTGTTTTTTAAATAAAATAAAATAAAATTCTCAACAGGATACTAGCTAATAGGATCCAACTGAAAGAGTCATTCACCACCACCAAGTGGGATTTCTTCCTGGGCTTCAGCGGTGGTTCGACATATGCCAATCAATCCACATGACACGCCACATTAATAAAAGAAAAGATAAGAACCATATGATCCTCTCAATGGATGCAGAAAAAGCATTTGACAAAATGCAGCATCCTTCCTTGATAAAAACCCTCCAGAGTGTAGGGAGAGAGGGAACATACCTCAACATCATAAAGGCCATCTACAGAAGCCTCACAGCGAATATCATCCTCAACGAGGGAAAACTGAGAGATGTTCCCCAAAGATCAGGAACAGGACAGGGATGCCCACTCTCACCACTGTTGTTCCACAGAGTACTAGAAGTCCTAGCCCCAGCAATGTCCACAAAAAGAAGTAAAATGTATCCAACCAGCAAAGAAGTCAAACTTTGATTCTTCGCAGACGACCTGATACTCTATGTAGAAAACCCGAAGACTGCACCCTAAAATTCCTAGCACTGATGCAGGAATTCAGCAAAGTTGCAGGATATAAAATCAACACACGAAGTCTGTTCCAAAGCTATTTATTTTTAAACAACTTTTTGAAGTATAGTTGCCACACAATGTTACATTAGTTTCAGATGTAGAACAGCGAGTCAACAACACTACACATTGTGCTGTGCTCACCGCAAGTGTAGCTACCGACCTTCAGCACAGAGCACATTCCAATCCCCAGGGGCTATATTCCCCGGGCTCTCCCTTTCATCTTCATGACTTACTCATTCCCTAGCGGAAAGCCTGGACCTCCCACTCCCCTTCACCCGTTTGTCTCTTCCTCCCACCGCCTCTCCCTTCTGGCAACCACCAGTTTGTTCTCTGCGTTTATGAGTCTGTTTGTACTGTTTTGGGCTGTTCATTTATTTTGTTGGCTTTCATTTTAGATTCTACACGTAAGTGAAATCATATGGTATTTGTCTTTCTCTGCCTGACTTATTTCACCTCGCATTATACCCTCTAGTTCCATCCATGTTGTCACAAATGGCAAGATCTCCTCTTTGTGGCTAAGTAATATTCCTTTAGACATATTATATGTATGTCACGTCTTCTTGATCCATTCATCTATCGATGGACACTTACTATAGAGAGCAAACTGATGGTTACCAGAAGGGAAGGGGGTAAGGGGATGAGTGAAATAGGTGATGGGGATTAAGGAGTGCACTTGTGATGAGAACTGGGTGATGTATAGAATTGTTGAATCATTCTATTGTACACCTGAAGCAAATATAACACTGTACATTAACTATACTGGAATTAATTTTTTTTAATTTTAAAAGATGGACATTTGGGTTGCTTCCGTATCTCAGCTAGTATAAATAATGCTGCAATAAATTACACAGGGTGCGTATATGTTTTCAAATCAGTGTTTTTGTTTTCTTTAGGTAAATACCCAGTAATGGAATTACTGGATCATATGGTATTTCTATTTTTTAATATTTCTAAGGTTTATTTATTCATTTTAGAGAGAGAGAACGAGTATACAAGCAGGGTGGAGGAGGAGAGGGAGAGAGAAGCAGACTCCCTGCTGAGTGTGGAGCTCAACGTGGGGCTCCATCTCATGACCCAAGATCATGACCTGAGCCGAATTCGAGAGTCAGATGCTTAACCGACTGAGCCACCCAGGCCCCCCTCTATTTTTAATTTTTGAAGAACCTCCACACCAGGTTGCATTCCTACCGACAGCGCATGAGGGTTCCTATTTCTCCACATCCTCACCAACGCTCGTTATTTCTTGTCATTTCGATTTTAGCCCTTCTAAGTGGTGTAAGCTGGCATCTTATGGTGGTTTTGATTTATGTTTCCCTGATGAGGAGTGATGTTGTGCATCTTTTCATGTGTCTGTTCACCATCTGGATGTTTGTAACACCTTCTTTGGAAAAGGACTTATTCAGGTCCTTAAACAATTTAAAATATATCTAGGATGAGGTAAATTTCTTGTGCATCTATATTCGGTGGCAGGTATTGTCAGAGAGCCACTGCACATTAATAGCAGCTATTGAAATAACCTCTCCATGTTTCTAGAAGCAATGACATGTATTATTTGTGAAATCATGGTACACAAAGGTCTTTGCACTTGCTCTGAACCCCATTTCATCATGTGTACATAGTCTCTTCCTCAGGTTTTCCTCATGTGATACCATGTACATAAAATCTAGCTCTTTACTGTTGAGTTAAAATTATTCTGATTTTCATGTAAATGTCTTATTTTTTTTATCTGTTGCAGTTTCTTTTTATTTTTGTGTTGTTTTGGAGGGGGGCAAATGTTAATACTGCTCTATTCAGGAAGCCAATTTTTTACGTGCCTTTGGATATCCATAATAGAAAATACTGTAAAGAAAGTTGCTGTTAATTTGCACTGATGTGGAGGGAACTCGAGGGTATTAGGCTAAGCAAAATAAGCCAGTCAGAGAAAGACAATTACCCTATGCTCTCACTCATAAGTGGAATTTAAGAAACAAAACACACGATCATAGGGGAAGAGAGGGAAAAATAAAGCAAGACACAATTTGGAGCAGGACACAAACCATAAGAGGCTCTTAAACATAGGAAACGAACCGAGAGTTGCTGGAGGGGAGAA